>NW_028258317.1:59217500-59310000 GCF_053883595.1 Heterocephalus glaber | reverse complement strand
TATAGAGAAGCAAACTGATCCTTGGAGATGTTAACTTTAATGAGGAAAAAAGTACTAGAACTCACATTTTAGAACCAGAGTCTGAACCCGGAGTGCAGGCACTTTAACCACCATACTATAACATGTATATTAATAATTCAGTTCCAGAATATTAAGCAAAAACAATGCAAGCATTAATTTTGAGAAAATTAACTGAGTACATGGAACAAATTGGGGTGGCATCACTTATATATTCCTCAGTTCATTCCTTCTTTCTTCCCTAAACGGCAGTTGAAAATCAGATACTGTTTTGGGTACCTGTGATCCAGCAGAACAAGCAGTCAGATTGTATATTTTTGGAAAAAATAATCAATAAGGTGAGCACATATAATAAGCAGGAGGAATAATAACTGTAAGGAAAAGAAAGGGCTCTGAAGGGTTGGAGTATGTATGCTATCTTGTGTGCACGAAGAACCAGGCAGACCTGTGTATTAGAACAGGTCAGATGAAAACTCAGAGACAAGCACAGGGTTTTGCATGGGGAGTCACCATGACTGTGACAAGAGCACTACAGATGATCACTGGGGCAGAGTCCTGTGGCAGTGGCTTCAAGCAATCATTAAAAAAAAGAGCTGGTAAGAGGGCAAGTGGAACGATGGCTTCAAGGAATTTCATTCTAAAGGGAAAAAGAGAAATAAGATAGTAATAGGAAAGAGATAGAAGACAAGAGAGAGTGTTTTTACCAATTCTTTTAAGAGACAAGAATTAATCATATGAAAGAATTCTGTTAATTGATAACAACAGAATTGAAAGGAAAATTTTGATGGCAAGAGAAAAAATAATTAATGGGATAAAATGGATAATTGATGGCATGACAATAAGTCTTTTGATGGGATAAAGAGAAATGGGGTCCAATATACAAATGGAGAGGTGGCTTTAGGTAGAAGATGAACAATAAATTGACTGCAGTAACAGGAGACAAGCCACACCCAGTATGTGGTCAAGACAGAGGGAGGAGTCCAATAAAACAGAAAGGACCCCGTGTAACAGAATTTCCTCATGTTCTTTGAGGCCACATTCTGACGTTTTTTTTAGCTATGCTTGATTTTTGTTTTCCTTATGTATAAAGATGAAGAGAACAGAAGCTATGAGATTATTATACAGATTAAAAGTTAATCATTGATTTTTAGGGCTTAGAGTGACTATAGTGTCAAAATGGTAAATGTTGTTTATGCTACTATTATTACTACATTATCCTTAATTAAATGTAGCCCAAATTATATGATTTGAACACTTGAATTTAATTTACTACCTCCTTGGGATCAAACAAAATGCAATCCCTGGGAGAAAGAGCAAGTTGTCAACTGCAATAAGCTTTGTTTAACAGAGTTTCCCTAATGCAATTTTGGCACATTAATCCTAAAGGGGCTATAAATTGAATCAATTCTGATTTTGTTAAAGTCTAAGAAAGTGGTGTTACATTCTATTGAGCCAAATGTTTATCTTACAGCAAACAAATAGGGAGCATTTTGAAATTCAATATTTGCTACATTTTTTTGATTAGCAAGCAAAAGGAATGGACGCAATCAATACATGGACTCCCAGAGCGAAACTATTTCTTTCCTTCAAGAAAATCTTTCTTGATACCTGGACTTCTCTCTCTGCTGCCTGATCTCCTTGGTGGTCTTGACATAGCTGCCACCCGGGCTTATCTCCCACTTCAATCTTCTACTTTTGCCTGTGCAGCCCTCACCCCACATACTGTTCACTATCTATACAGCAGTGATTTAAAAACTGTACAGCAGGTCAAGCACTACTGTGTTTAAAACCATTTTATTCCGTAAGAGAATAAATGCACTCCCTTCATGGTTTAGAAACCCCTGCTGAGATGGCCACTGCCCACTCCTCTGACCCATCTCTTCCTGCTCTCTTTCTATTCATTTTGTTCCCCACATGCACGTTAGCACTCTGTCCTGGGAGTACACCAGTCTTTCCCTAGACAGTATTCTTTGATCTTTTTGTTCTTTCTGCATAGAACATTCCTGCTCCAGTTCACCTGAATTGCTCAGTACCATCTCACATGTCTGTGTTCAATGATCAGCACCTCAAAAAGGATCCCTGTCCTCCCTTAAGGGAGCTCTGTCTTCCCACAAGCACCAGTTTTATTTCATTCATTACACTTATCCTGAGCTGAAATCATTCTGATTGTTTCACGGCTTGTTTGTTTTCTGACTTGTTTCCAGAATGAAGAGTCTTTTATAAACTGCATGTAAAACTTCATGTCTTCTTCACCCTGAGTGAATAGAAACTGGGAGTTCACTGAATTTGATAGGAGGAATAAATAAGCTCCAATTCCTGAATTTCTGCAGATGATAGTTAAACCTCAACAGACCAGAGTGACTTCTGCTGTCCCATGAGTTTTTGGTTAGATAACAGAAGGAATTGTTTTTTCAGCCATTTATTCTTCCATTCCTTAAATCACTCAGCCAACTCACCACTAATTTTTTTCTTTATTACTCTAAAATCTAACTTTGCATATTTACTCAATTATTTTCTGTATATTTGACAATGTGTATTATGTGCAGAAATAAATTAGAATGATCTCAAAGAATATAAAATGCACTGTTTCACTTCATGCTTGATAACAGAGTAGCAAAAGCTTCTATATTCCTGGAAAAGACTATCTAATATTCTGCTTAACAATAATAAATTATATATTCATAGATATTGAGAGAAACATCTTTTGGGAAAATATAAATTAAATTTGTGATCACAAACACAGATGACAAATAAATTCTGTAACCAGAGATTATCACAGTGAAGTGGAAGATGCTTTTTCAAGGAAAAGTGCAATCAAAGGTATATATAGACAGAGGAAGGAAAAAAGTAAAAGACATCACAAAGTTCAGAAAGTCTGTCCAGACTCTGGGCTTCTACCACATTATCACCAATTTACTCCAAAAGATAACTCAATGGATTCATCTAGAACTCTACAGGGTGGACCTGGTCTAGGACAGAAGGATAGGGAACTGAAAACATGCACAGGTTTTTGAAAAGATGTGATAATTTTTCTGAAAATAGTGCTTTTATTGAGCATTTACTATATTTCAGGTATTACATTAATTCCGTTCTATGGATTTCATAACATATAATATTCATAACATCTCTAGGAGTACTATTATTGCCCCACTTTAGATGAGAAAATGAAAGCAGAGGAGGAATTTGAGCTGTAGAAGGTCAGAAGGTCAGAGAAAGCAAATGACAGATACTGCCCTTGACTGTAGCCTAATGTGAAGGCCTCTGTGAACTGAACACATGAAATGGTGACCAGTTGATCTTATTCCACTTCAATGGGCCCCCACTGCTTTCCCATGTTTAGATGAGCAGTGCTAAGAGCCACAAAATAAATTGCTGTTTTGAAGAGTTATTTCTGTAGTTACTAGTCCAACTGTAAAAGCTAATGCTTCATTTTAAAACCAAATATTTTTGTTTAGATTAATAAAACTTTGAAAGATTCTCTATGAAATGTCAAATAAATGATTCCCTCCTCCTTCCTGCCTCTCATGCCAGGAATCAAACTTAGGGCCTCATGCATACTAAGTATGTGCTCTACCACTGAGATATACCCTCAGCCTCTAAATTACAGTATCTCTAAACTCCAAAATCCCTGGAATGATCCCCATGGGATATCATTAGTTAAGAAAGCAATGTGTAGCGGTATAATATGATCTCAGTTGATATGCTAATATTTGGAAGAGTGTGGAAAGATATAGTCTTCACTTTTAGCAATGCCTAGCTAGTTGGGTGGAGAACTCTGCTACAATACATCTTTGTGTATGTTCTATCACAGTAAGCATAGCTTAATTTTGTAATTAATAATGACTACAGAGTAATTTTTCCTCATCATTTATTTCTAAATACAGTCTTCCTATGTGTTTTAATGGTCTTTCTCACATGATCTTGTGTCTAACCTTAACTTTTTTTGAACTCTTCTTTCAACCAAATTTACTTTACACATTAACACTCTGGTTAAGATTTCCATTAAATGACAAATTCTCCAGCAAAAATAAATTAAGGAACCTTTTGTTTGTGATGCCTGATTAAATGCCAGTCCTGTTAGTCTGTTAGTAAAACTAGCTATTGGATATGGGGCATCCTTTGTATGTACACGTGTAATCATAAGGCCATGTGCATTATTAACATACATATTTTACATTAATGAGAAATTTCAGATTGCTCTAAGCACTATACACACAACTTGAAGATGAAATATGAACTAGGCTTGGTTTACTTAACTAACTTGAATGACCAGTCTATTACTGGCATAGGGACCAAAAACAGTAATTTGTAGTCTGTAGCTTTAATAATGAAATCACCAGATTATTAGTTTTAAGGCACTTTGAAAGGAAAATTGTAGGCCACTTAAAACTTTATTCTACAATTTAAAGGGCTCTAATGTAGCAGAAAATTGATGGAGCTAGCAAAATGAATGACCTCACTAAACCTAAACTATTATTTGCCTAGGAAGTAACTACCAAACAAGCATATACAGATATTCCTTGTTTAACAACACACCTGTTTAATGACTTTTCAGACTTACATACATCTTTTTTTGTGCAGTTATGTACGTCTTGATTATAGAGCATCAATGTCTTTTTTGTACAGTACATTTTATTTATATAGTACTTTCATTTTTGTTGATTGTACTGTATAACACAGTACTATAGTTTTATGTTCTGTTATACATTACAGTACAGCGTGTAAGAGTTATGGAAATAGAAGCAAAGTCATCAAGTTGGAGTTTTCTTTGACCATTTCTTTGTTCTGAATATTGTAATGTATGTACTATATACAATTCCTCACTTAGCGACCAATTCACTTAATGACCTAGTGGCAGGACTATGACCCAATCATTAAATGAGGAATGCCTATTATTTTTCCTTCCAGTCTATTTCAGAAAAACCAAGAAATAGCTTAGTTTAGACTTCTATTAAACCCTAACCCAATCCTACAGAAATGTGGGCAATTCATTATCATGTTTGCTCCTGGTGCAGTGCTACATTAATCAACTCACAGCACTCTACAGTTCCAAATCTTAGCTGAATACAAAACAACCCCGTGGTTAGCGTCATTTCTAATAAATGAAATTGGATTCAGCAGACATTTACTGAGTACTTACTAAAATTTCAGTAGGTTTGGCCAAGCCCAGAGAGATGTGTAGGACACAAGTTCTACTCTCGAGGAATTTAAAATTTAAGGAGAAAGTTACACCCAGAACTAACTCTGCTACAAAGTACAATGTTATGAAAGCTGTGTGTGTCAACAGTAAGAATATAAAGAATGGAGAGCATAGAGTAAGTCGTTTGTAGTTAATTATAATCTAGGCTGGGAAAAGGGGACCTTTTAGCTGTGGCTTGAAGGTCAAATGGGATTTGGCCAATAGTGGGTGTATGTATAGATGGAGCAGGGAATCATGGGGAAAGCAGGGTGTGCTGACAGATAGTAAGGATAAAGCATGCTTACATGGCAAAGGATGAAGAGATAAGGAAGGAAAGAAAAGTTGGGCCAGATCAACAAGGGCCTTCAGTGAAGAAGTTTAAATGTATGCTCTAAGTCACCCGAAGATTCTCTCATGAGTAAAAAAAGGAAAAACACTGCTTATGGTGTAGTCCTTTCCTCATAACAAGTATTAGTGACCTTACTTTTATTTACTTTAAATCAGAGAGGATTTAAGATTTGTAATTTGAGGGCCGGGGATTTAGCTCAGTGGTTTCGCTGCCTGCTGCGCAAGCGCAAGGACCCGAGTTCAATCCCCGGTACCCAAAAAAAAAAAAAAAAAAAAGATTTGTAATTTGAAATCAACATTTTATTACATTAAATTATGCAGTCAGTTTTTGGGAGGAGGAGAGTGATCAGTGAACCTTAGTAAAAATGAGGAAAATGATGATGGGTTTAGACACCTACCTGCTTTGGGAGACTGGAGCCAGTAGAAAAAAATAATATTGTACTGGGATAGAGGGGAGACTAGGGAAGGGCCGGTAAAGGAAAGGGCACCGAGTGGAGAGTGTTCATAGCTTCACTCAATTGCGCAGCCCCAAGAATTTGCTGTTCCAAACGCAAGATTAACACATAATTTAACACAGCTTCTTTCAGTGAATCTAAGCATTGAAATACACCTCTGTTCTTGTCAGAGGAAACCCTCCAGCTCCGAGTTCATTGGTAGAACAGAGATAACTCACAGTGCCAAATGTTCACGTAACTTTCCATCAGCGTATCTGCTGGCTCAGCCCACCAGCTCCACACGTTCCTCCACCCTGGAAGATGGGATGGACGCCTGCACATTCTTTATCTGACAATCATCACCTTAGATAAGGCTTGGTGCTCTTAAAACCTACCATTCTAACACCATTTTCAAAAGCTTGCCGGGTGAGGGGAGCCGGTCCGTCCACAGTCTTGCCGTCATCATCCGGGCCCCAACTGGCACTGTATATGTGCACGTGCTGGGGGTTGAAGCTGACTGACTTTGCCTCCACCATGTCTGTGACATCCCCATCCAGCATTCTCACGCCTGCGAGACAAAAAGGAGGGTGAGTCAGTGCAGGAGTGTCACTACCTGACATCCAAGGACCCACTATGGGACTTCAGGGGGAAAAAACGTATTTTTAATCAACACTTAACTAAGCATATTTTCCCCAGTGAAAGGATAATGTGCATTTTTCAGAAGGTGTCTTGGGCAGCAAAGAAGTTACACTGCATGTAAAAAGAGAAAAGCTTCTTTAAAATCTTTTTTATACAATTTTTTTCTCCAAGCTTCTAATCCCTGCAGTGATTGCCATAATCATCCCTTCTCCTCATTTCTCTCTTAAGCGACTACTACTGGATAGAAAGATCCTCAAGCAACCTCCCTTCCCTAAATGTCATTCCAGTGAACAGCCCGTGCTCGGAGTTGGTATAAAATAGTCTAGCTTCAGCAGTCTTGTAAATTTGGGAAAGCTGCCAAGTTAGGTTGGTCTCATTTCCTCTACATTTAATATTATCCCCTAATCTGAAGATTGATGTAAACTTAATATGTTTATTTTTTGTGAAGTTATTTACAAGTCAAATAATAAAATGGGAATGCATTTAACACTTCAAAAAATTCCAGAGGGTTTCAGCAATGTTTAGCCATTAATCTTCATTTAAACAGATTCCTACAAGACAGATAGAAATTATTAACTCTAAAGTGGACACTAAGACACTTAGAAATGAATTACATGCTGAGCCACATGTGGTGGGACATGCCTGAAATCCTAGTACTCTCCAAGGCTGAGGCAGGAAGATTACAAGTTTGAGCCCAGCAAAGGCATTTAGCAAGAACTTGCCTGAAAACTTTTAAAAGGGGTTGAGGATGTAGCTCAGTGCAGATGCCCTGTGTTCAATCCCCTAGTTCCACAGGAAAGAGAAGTGGGGGGGGGAGATAAAGGGAGATGGGGAAAGGAAGGGGGGAGGGGGGGGGAGAGAGAGAGGGAGAGGGAGAGAGAGGGAGGGAGAGAGAGAGAGGTGGAGGGGGAGAGAGAGAGAGAGAGAGAGAGAGAGAGGGAGGGAGAGAGGCCAAATGCCAGGCTTTCCATTTTCCCTTTTATTCTGGAGACTCACAACAGCAAAATATTTAATTATCAGGTAAACATACCTCTCCTCAGCTTAAGCTAAATATCACTGAAATACTGTGTCTTTCCAGGGCAAACTTACTTCTTACTAGAATCTTCTTGTCTCAGTAAGATTTCAAGTTTTTATTGGTTAGCAATAAGCAGAAATTAAATAGTAAGACATCAAATCAGGCAGTCTTACTATATGGAACTGTAAATCTATCTCCTTACTTCCTATTATCTATCATTCATTTCGCTCTTTAGTCATAATTTGGGGTTTTTTTTGTGGCTTTTTAAAAACCTTTAACTCAACTATAAAATTCACAAACAAGAATAGGATGAGCAATGAGTGCATCTATATTAAATTTTCAATAACTGTTAAATTCTGCCTCATTTTCATCCTCTAAAAACTTTTTAAATTCCATGACAGAGATCACTTTTCAGGTTTTAATATGTTTTACCAAAAAAAAAAGTAAATAAGCCCTTACAACATTCAGCTAACATTGAGTTTTCCCAAAACACCCTATCTCTAAAGATGCTGTGTGTGGTTGCCATGTCTCCTATCTCTCCCTCCAAACTTTTGAGTTTTCTTTATATATATATATATTTTAACTGACATATAATAATTGTACATACTGCTGATTATTGTGAAATTTTGTTTACTGATTTTTTTAATTAAATTCTTTTATTGGTACATTGTAGGTATACAACACAATTACATTTCTCATTGGGAATTGTACCTTTACATAATGCATCTTGGTTCTTATTTTTTCCCCATCCCTAGCCCTCCCTTCACGCCCTCCACCCTTCCCTATTTACAAAGACTTAATTTCCATTTTTTCCATTTCTCAGCATTTTTCCTTTCCCTTCTTTCCTTTCCCCTGCCCCTCCCACTACCCCTACCCCTTTGGACCTTTTCTTCCTATTTCGCATTATCGATTATTCATTCTAATCATTGGTACATTTTAGGTATGTCAACAGGTGATATAGAGAATGAAAGTTGTACATAAAGCCCTTTAAAAATTATGGAACACAATGTGTACTGAGAGAATCTATTTTCTGGGAAGGAAAACTTGGGACAATACCTTGCTTGTGCTAGATGCTAAGTAGCTACTGGTTTATTTCAATATAATATGAATTTTCAAAATGGATCTGCATGTTTTTAAGTGGATAAATGAACTGGTTCATCTTAAAAAGCACAAAGTGAAACTATTTCACCAGTACACTGAGATCTACCCCTTATAATCTTACTGTTATGACCAAATGCCAACATGTGTGTATCAACACAATATCTTGATTCAGTTGCTATATGATGCATTTAATGCAAAGTGCATGATCAAATGCCTGCTAAATCATTAGATGCTCATGATTTTCAGTAGGCTCCTTTTTCTTCATTTAACTCTAAGCCTTCGTGCCTTAGGCCTAAGAGGTCAAATCTATAATTCAGTATCGTCTTGGTTAGAACATTTTAAATCATCACCAACAATTCCTTCTCTTAATAAAGGTACTGTGAAGCTAGGGCAGCATTTTATCTGTGAGTTCCTAAGTTCATCCCCTCATTCCTTAGAGGTCAGTGGTGCGAGCCCTGGTTCTGTGACAATCTGGGGTGTGAATCTGCTCGTGAGAGAGGAGTACTGGCCTGTGAGGCAGGTTGGCTGGCAACTCTGATGTGACTCTCTGGGGAGAGCAGGGGCCTTCAGCACCCTCACCTCTCTCAGGGAAAAACCATGGTCTCCTATTTTAGCATCTCCATGCCTTGGAAGACATGGCGGATGCTCCAGAGTACAGCTAATTTCTGGTTAACAAATTATCATAAAGCAAAATTGGTGGAATTAAGGGTAAAGGAAAGAGGTTACATTTACTGTGGACTGACATTCAAGGTAATTTTAGAAAACCTTTTCTTAGCAATGCTATTACATGCTATACCATTCTTATCTGTGATCTCACTTTCTGCAAATTCAGTTATCCAAGGTCAATTAACTGAAAATATCCAGAAAGAAACAATTCGTGTTTTAAATAACTTTTATTACAGTATATTTTTATAGTCTTTCTATTTTATTATTAGCTGTATAGTGTTTTGGAAACAAAGAGGCCAACCTTGTTCCAGAAGCTTCCTTCATCTTATGATACTCTTTATCGGACCCTTAGAGCAGAGGAGCTATATAGAACGCTTTCTTTCCATTTGTATCTGATTGAGGCACTTGGCTGTTGCTTATAAAATGATTTCAAATGGTAAAGTTAAAGTTTGTTTTTCTCAACAGTTGGATTTATATTGCTTTGGCTGGATCTTAGAATAAACAAACATATGTGTATTTGAGTTCATACATATGTGTGTATGAATAGATATAATCTGGAATCACTTGTGAGACCACTATACCTTATGTTACTAACAAAGGAGATTTTACCATTGACCATTTCAATTATAATTACAATCACAATTTCACTTACAATTACAAGGACCTTTTACTAAAAGCCTAAGCATCACATACATAATAGCTTTTCTGCTTTGAGAGGACTTCAAAATGCTTCTTTCCTTAGAGATGTCATGGCCTGTTGTTTCTAATGCAAGTTTCTTCTTACCCAGGTACCAATTATAGCATTTTGGTACAGACGTCAAAGACTTCGATTTTTACTATTAAATACAGTAACATTTTTTTCTTCAAGCCCATTAGAAAAAGTGTGTTCGTAACACTTTAGGGGTACTCCATCAGCAGTCCTTAACTATACTGAATGACACGTTAACCTAGTGGTTTTGCTGTCTGTAATAGTCGAACACTGTTATGCAACAATATGCCCATCTAGTTTAAAAAGGATTCTGGAAAGCAGTTAGCAAAAGAGCTGCCTGGCTCTTAACTCTGTTCACATAAGTTTGTTTTCCATACCTCCGATCTTGGCATTGAAAGCAATTCCGACTGTGCAGTGAGAGTTGTTTGCAGTGGCTGCCACTTCTCCAGCACAGCGGGTTCCATGCCTGCAGGCAGAACACACACACTTTCTAAAGTAAGACACTCCATTCTCAGGAACTCAACACATCCCTCCACCACCCAGACGTCAAGTGGTGAAGAAAGCATCCAGCTGCGGGTGTGTCTAGAGCTTCCTACCCAAGTAGCACTTAGGCTGTCCATGGAAAATTCTTAGCACATAATTATGCTGCTTCGGATTATATTATTTTAATATTTATATGTTTGCTTTTGATATCTTGCTCTCTCAACTAGAAAATCTTGAAAGCTAAAACCCAGCCCCATTTTTTGTATCTGCAACACTTCTGGTGACCAATACAGTAGTCATCAGTCATATACAGCTATTGGGTCCTTGAAATGTGGCTAGTGAGACCTCATTTCAACTTTTAATTTTACTTAACTTTAACTTAATTAAAAAACTAATATTTCAGTATCAGAAAAGTTAACAATGTGGATATGAGAATGCTTATTAAATTACAATTTTAAATATAGTCAAGCTTTTCTAATGAAAAATTTCTGTCAAGAACAGGATGTGCTATACACACTAAATTGAAAAGATTTTGTATAAAATAAATATCTCATTAATAATTTTTATATTAATTATACATTGAAGAACCTTAGTAAAATATATTATAAAGATTTATTTCATGTGTTTGTTTCCATCTGTTTTTGTTTTTTTGGTACCAGGGATTGAACTCAGGTCCTTGCACTTGTGGGGCAGATGGCAGAACTACTGAGCTAAATCCCTGCCCCCTCATCTCTGTTTTTTAAAAATGTGGCTTCAAGAAAATGATTTTTTCCCCCAAAGCATTCTCTTTTATTTCTTTCAACAACACCTTTGTTCCTTGATCAGCAAAATCTTGTGGCTGAAAGGACTCCTAAGACCATCTTTTCCAAGGATGCCAAAAAAATTTTCAAATACAGAGAACAATCTAGTAGTGGCCTTAAACAGTGTGTTAAGAATGTTACGGTATGAACAAGTCCAGAGGAAGAAAACAGTAAGACTGATGGCTAACATCTGCTATGGCTGCACAAGAGAGAGGTAACAACCAGTATGATGTATTTGCCTTTGCTAAAGGAGTTCAAGGCCCAGCCCCCCCTTCAGTTTTAGAGATGAGTTCACTTAGAGAGATCTGTCAAAAGCAACACAGTTAACAAACTGCTACTAACTCTGAGGCCCTCATTTCAGTGCTTTTTATTTTACAGCACAGTTGCCTTGGGCCACACTTGTTGTAGGATATTACTACCATCCATGCAACTCTGAACAACTTGTTGCCTACAACTGATGGGTACACATGCAAGTTTACACAAAGGAGACACCATATGCTGCTCTGTTCACTTAGTAATGTCATGCATATCTTTTTATACAAACATGAATATATATTTTAATGGTCACTAAAATAATCCATAAGTAGTACCTATATGAGTATGATGCATGTGTAAACCTATCTGTACATATACATACACACACACACACACACACACATGTCTTCTACACAATATTCCTGGGAGTTTTACACAATTTTTCACTAGTATTAACAAGGATATTAAGAGCAACCTTGAAAATTATTTTATATACATATATGTATATATAAAATTTTACACCTGGAGATAAATTCCTAGAAGTAGAATTACAGAACCAAAGGGTACAGAATATGTTGTAACCAAACCACATAAAAATGATATGATTAAAACTATTATAAAACTTTAGATTTTTGTGCACAGCCAGAGAGAGGAAGAGAGAGAGATTATAAGTCAAGTTAATGACACTGAAGAATGCAGAAAATATATGGATGAATCCTGTACACAAATCTTTGTGCAGTAGTTTTTCATTCATTTTTATCCTTGCCCATTTGACCTGTTAGGTCATCGTAGGCTCCTTCCTCCTTCACCCATATTCAATATTGGCTATCTTTTAAAATATTTATTCATTATATCTATTTCTTGCCTTATGAATAAATAATCTTCTCATCATCTTTGCCCAAATTTCTTACTGTTTTTCCTGCCAAATTTGTTGCAAATATGTTTCCAAATTTGGAAAATATCAATGTAATTTTGGCCAATTTTGCATTGCCCTACAAGTATTAATCTTGCTATACTTGTAATTACTTTGCCCTTCTAGTATTGTCACTTTACCCATCAGAAAAAAAAGATCAATTGTTAAAAGAACAACTATTTCTTCTACAAGCCCCAAACTCAAGTAATAATCTCCTCTGGAGCCTAGCAATTATTAACTATGATTCTTTGTCAGGCTTTACTGCATATTACTTTATGATATGTTATTTCTATTCAAACTTCTAATTTCCTCAGTGAGGCCACTGTTCTTACTCTCATTGTATCTAGTACTAATTATTGTTAAGCATACTGGAACACTAGGGCTTCTATTTTTAAATTCAGGTCTACTTTATTCTTTGGCCCATGGGTTAGTTAAGTTTTGATATTTTCAAGTGTATATGGGTAGTGTTTTGATATAAATTGATAATTTGATTATGTTATGATAAAAGAGTATAACGTATATGAGTCAATTCTTTGAATTTAGTGAAACTTACAAAATGGCAATGATAATGACTAGTGGATATACGTAAATGTTATATGTGCTTAAAAATGATATACTTAAAAACCGCGTACTATGTATTCTCCAATTGTTTATTTTTTCAAATTATTTATTATATGTATACTATATCAAATTTATTTAATAAGTTATGGATTTCTTAATGTTCTTTTCAGTTCTACCAACTTTGTTCTGTTTAGAATTGACCTATTAATCTTCTTAGTGAAACAAACTATTTAAGAATATGTAACAATACTTTGTGGTTCTTGCACTAAGAGTAGGTGTCTGTTAACATTTAACTTACATATATATTACTGTACTTTACTCTATTTTCAAACATTCTACATTTATATCAGTTATGTCTCTTATAAAAAGAATATGCTGGGATTTCTGATTTTTGAAGCCAGGCTATTTGTCTTTTACTAGAGTCCATGTATGGTAACTGTGTTTACTGATACAAACATGTTCATTCTGTAATCTTTTTCCCTGTACCAGTTTGGTTGTTGTAGCTTTATTACATAGGACTAATCCTAAGTATTTGGTCATGCAAAACTAACAACACAAAATCTGAGGTCGCCAACTCTTTTATTTTCTTTTCACACACAATAGAGACTTAGAATATCTTAACTCTGATTAGACATCTCTCATACCCCTTTATGATCTCCTTCTGATTATAATTAAACCTTGGAATAGTTAACCCTCTAAATTACCATTATTGTTACTACATTGAATGTTTATTTAAATTTTCAAATATATTCTTTGTTTTATACCTCCTTTTGGGAGCATTGAAAATTCTGTAAACGTACTCATCAGTGTTTTGTTAGTCAAAAGTCTTTTTGGTAGCTTCAGAAATTGACTTTATTTTATTGCTCTTGAAAAATAATTTCAGTGGGGAAAGAATTACAGTCTAACATCACTTGAAAGATACCATTCCCCTGCCATCTAGCTTCCCTTGCTCTCAATAAAAGGTCAGCAATCTGGAAAATCTGTCTCTCTGGACATTTTTCAGATCTTCTCTTTGAGATTTCTATTCTGTAGGTTCATTAAGATGCCATATGCGTGGATTTAAAAAAATACTGCCTTGGAATTTCTGAACCTTTAGCTTAATATCTGTTTCCTCAGATTTCTTCACTAGTATCTCTGAAACTGCTTCCATCATACCTTTTAATTTCTCCTTTCAGAATCCCGATGAAGGATTTATTTACAAGGTGCTACTTAGGGTTAATCTCTTGAAATTGTCTCAAGCTCTCTCTGTGTGTACATATACCAAGTTCCTACAAGAAATGTGACCATCATATACTACATATATTAGAAGGGGCCCATGAGATGCAGGGAGGGAGAGGGAGAGGAGGGGTTGAAAAAGAATTAAGAAATGTCATATATATGTACGAATTCCCACAATGTATGTGAACATTATATACTACAAACGTGTACTTTTTTTTTAATTTAAAAAGTCTCTCTGGCTGCATTCTGAATAGCTTGATTAATTCTGTATTTCACTTACCCTATTATTATTATTACCATTACTAATCTGTTATTTAATCAATTTATTGTTATTCATTTCAATTATTATGTTTTATTTTTTGAAGTTCTTTGTTTTTTAAAAAATTTGCTTAATTGGATTAGTGTCTTTTTCCTTAATATACTTTTTCAGTGTTCATTTCCTTATACCTAATATTCATTTCTTTATTATTTATTCATTTCTTTATTATTTCTTTATTCATTTATTATCTTTTATTATCATTTATCTTTATTTATTATCTTTATTCATTTCTTTATTATTTCTTTATTACCTAATATTTCTTATTCATTTCTTTATACCTAATAATTCTAAAATATATACATCAAATTTGATTATTCTTATGCTTGCTGCTAGCTTATTTTTACAGTGTCATTTTCCTTTGTAATTTATAAATTTTCCATTTAGGAGGTGACTTTGCTTAGGCTTTAATCCTTTTTTTTTTTTTGGTACCAGGGATTGAACTCAGGACCTCGTGCTTGCCAGGCAGGCACTATGCTGCTGAGCTAAATCACCAGCTCTGGTTTTAATCTGTGTGAGTTCTTTCAGGCTAGGGTGGAAAACTTGTATTTTCAAAAATTTAAATTTGCTTCTGCCACATTTTTGGTGGTAAATCAACAAGGACCTGCTCAACTAAATTAAAACTTGAACTATATAAGTCATATGAATTACAGGTGTAAATCTCCTATGTGCTGTTAGTAGTTCATAAAGGATTTTTATTTGCTTATTTATCCTCTTGTCCTACTTTTTATGTAGGCTGGGAATGCTGAATATTTCTTCTGTCTCACTGTATGTAGGGTTTTTTTCCCTATTAATGAAGATGGTTCTTTATGAATTCTGTTTTATGCAGAAGTTTTCTCTCATCTCATTAGACTAAAATTTTGTGCCTTGTTATATCTGGGCTTTAAAATACACATGGAGGCTGACCAGAATTGGTTGTTCACCTTGGAAAAGGCATATAGAGCTTCTCATAGCATTGAGTTTCCTCAGAGAAATTCTCTTGATGTCCTACCACATTATTAATCATGCAATAGAAAATTCTTATTTCACACTTTTCTAGAAGGTTTTTTTTGCTACCATGGATCGAACTTGGGACCTTGTGCTTGCAAGACAGGTGGTGGAACCACTGAGCTAAATCCCCAGCCTCTAGGAGTTTTATACATACTACTGTAGGACAGATTAAATTGAATATCTATTCTACTATATTATTTAAAAATGGAACTACTGTAGTTTTGTATTAGTAAAATGTTAGCACAGCCCTGCGCATATTACATGCATCATTCATTAATGTATAATGAATGCCACTGAGTGAATAACAGACTATTTCCATACAAAGTTTATTCTGCAAATACTTCTGTACATTGCTGTACATCATAATGTAGCAGCCATTTTTTGTGAGACAGTGAAGTTCTCTGAGCTGAGCCCTCACTCTGCTGCTGACTCATATGTTTTAAAATACCACTTAAATAATATATTGCCACATACTGTAATTGAGGTCTAAATGACTAGTTCAACTGCATTTAAACATTCCACACTCTTTAAATGACAATGATTGTTGCTCCAAAAAACTACCATTCAGCTTTTTCACTTTTACACGTTAGGTGGACTCCATATTCAGACAGGGATTTAAGACAAATTACAGAGGAATAGATATCATCATGACCTGCTTAAAGTTCAAGTGTAGGAACAAGTCATAATTTTTTTCTAGTCTCAAAGAACAAGGGTGGGCAGCAAGGTGTGCATCTTGACAGTTACAAATAAAAGTCAGTATTTCAGATGTATTTTAGTTCAAAGACTAGAATATGAGCATTGAGGTCTTTTCATCATAGGAAGAAAATCCTACTAGATTTCAGTCCTAAAAACAATATATTCATTATATTACATACATACTTACATGCACCTACATGTGAACTTCACTAATCAATCCTATTTAATAGACATTCCTTGGAAAAATAATCATTGATTATGCTCTTTTGTATGCTCACAATATTACTAAGACATACTTTCTAACTTTCATAAGATAACTCAATTATATAAATTATAACAGATCTGTACACAAGTAATTTAAGAGAAATTGAACATCATTTAAAATAAAGACGGTGTAGACAACTAAAAATTTAAAGTTTTTCTTATTATGACACTTCTCTGTGCTTCAGGGCCCTACTAAGTGTGAAACATCTTATTACATAATTTTTACTTCAATAAATCATTTTAGCTTTTCAAGAGCACCTTGAATCGAAGATCATCCCAGTCTTTTGCTAGTGATTTTTCTTATCAAGTTTTATCAATGTTGCTCCAGTAAATCACTGTAATTAAAGGGCTCAAGAAGTTTTACTTGGAATGCCTTACTGAGAAGGTAGAAAATTAGACAAGAAGGTGCCTGTTAACTTCTACGGACTTCAAAAATATACATGTTAGGCAAAGTGAGTGTGCAACAGAAGCTTAAGGGACCTACTGTATCTTGCTAAGTAGTAAAATGTTCTCTTCTTCTCTTGCTTTCTCCTTGTCCTTTAATCACACCACTTACTGAACTTCTTTCCTTCAACATGAATTGAGGATGGAAATAACTTATTTGCCTTCACCACTTGTGAAGCCAAGAAGTGAGTAAGCTCAGCAATGAACCAGAGATGGCAGGGCATAGGCAGAGGACTCCCTTTTCATTTGCCGTTGTACACCTTGACAGTCAAACTGGCACTTGTAGGGAATCAAGCAATGGCAAGTGGGAGAAAGATTACTTTCATTTTCTTTCTTCCTGGGAACAGCCATCTCTACTTGTTCATGGATTCTGCCTACCCTCCTCACTGCTACTGCCCGAGTGACATCTGGTATGCCCACTCTTTCATTCTTTCTTGCAGGTTTTGATTTTGTACGAATTGGAGTGGAAATCCTTTAAGCCTATCCCAAAGGCTTTCTTAGAAGAGGAGACAACAGCAAGACATAGGGAGATGTTTTCAACATATGATTCAAAAATCAATGCTTATGACTGCTTATGTTATGCACAATTATATTACCACTTTGTATTTACACAGCTGTCCATTTCTCAAGTTACGATAGCCTCATTTGATTTGCACATCAACATTGTGAAGGCAGTAAAACATATTATTTCTCTTATTTTACAAATGAGAAAACTCAGTTTATCAGTTGGTGACTGGAAGGTATAAAATATAGCAGGACATGGACTAGACCAAGGTCTTCTGCATTCTCATATAGTGACTTCCCACTACTCCAGCAAGACCTATAGGGTCCATGTTGGTAAGGGTCTGAGTGGTTGCTGAGATTTCAGGGCTCCTTAGCCTGCTCTCATACTCTTTGGATAATGCTGGTGCTCTGTGATGCAGAGGTGATTTTATCCCTTTATTAGAATTAAGGACAGGATATTTGACAGTGGAACCTCCCAGAAATAAAACATTTTACAGAACCTCCATGAAATAATATTTAGCTTGTGGTAGAAGGAGGAAAATCTGGGAAATGTAAAAATGAAAACTTAAGAACAACGGAAAGTAGCTGAAAAAGGACTATCACTCTGTCTTCAGTGAAAAACTGCCCAAAGGCCAAGAAACATATTTGAGGAAAAAAAAGAGAAAAAAGCAAGAAAAAAACATCATCTATTTTAGAGTGATCATTTTTGTGAATTAATTAAGATAATAGCAGCTGAAGTGATTTCAATTATACAAAGCAAATGAAGTCTCAAAATCGTTGTTTTTTTATTACAGTGGGTAGTCAGGAAAACTTGTTCAAAATAACAAATAAATAAACATATAGAGTAACACAAGATTATATTAAGAGACCATCGATAGCCTAACACTGAAAGAATATTAAGCATAATCTTTCAAATTATGAAAGATTTTATACATAGCAATAGATATTATGAATCCTCCTCTGGCTGTCAGGAATTATACACAACATTTTAAGACATTAATAAAAAATTTTGACTGCTCCAATGTCTGACAGATATCATGCTGTAGGCAAAGAAAGAAAGTGAAAAGTGTATTTTATAGTATTAAGTAATAATAGGTCACTACTACACAACTCTCCTTGACACCACTGATAAGTGGTATTAGATATATCAAATGTAAATGACTAGTAAGTTTTTTTTAAAGAAGCAAAATTAATTATTTCTTACAGTGGGTCAAAAATAATGTCAGATACACACGTGAGTACATGTAAAAACTGGTAAAATATGAGTAAATTCTATAGATTGCATAATTATCAATTTCTTGGTTTTGACACAGATCACTTAAGTTACCATTCATGATGACTAGGAAAGGGATATGGAGGATCTCTATGCTATTTTGCAACTTTCTGCAAATGGATAATTATTTTCAAAAGTATTAAAATAATCACTGTAGGTGTCAATAACTGGTGGGATTGGTTGGAATTTAAGGGTATTTCAGAGAAAAATAATATTGACAATAAAAAATCAAAATAAATAAAACTCAGGTGACCAGTGTACTGCAGTGTTTTCTTCCCTCTTTCATTTTCTGTGCTTTATCCTCCCCGCCTAATTCTTTGATATTTTTTCACTTCTTTCTATCCACTTCAGCCTACAAAAATAGCTTACTCATGTTCATGCCTAAAACAACAAAGAAGTTAGGTGTTTATTGCACTTCTGTTGCTTTCTTCAATATAATGCTGCATGGAATGGTGAAGTACAAGGAAAACTCAATACAGGCACACATGTAGTCATTTATACTCTTGACCATCACAGGTAACAACATCCTCATTGACCTTTTTGCCAACCTATGATGGTTAATCTAGATTGCCAATTTGATTGAATTAAGAGACACTTAAAAAAGGGATTGAATTTTGATGGTGCTAATCTCATCAAGTGGATTAATCTCTTTGAAGAGTTCATAGCTGAATGGGTTATCAATAGGTAGGGCCTAACTGAAGAAAGTTGGTTACTAGGGGTGTGACTTTGAAGGGTATATCTGTTTTCTTACTCTTGCTCTCTCTGCTTCCAGGCTGCCATGAGGTGAGCAGTTATTCACCAGCAAAATATCCTTCTGCAGTATAGCCTGACTCATGTCGGGCCCACAGCAATAAAACCAGCAGACCATGGACTAAAACCTCTCAAACTGTGAGCCACAGTAAATCTTTTCTCTTTTATGGTGTATATGTCAGGTGTGTTGTCCCAGTGATGAAAAAGTAATTACTACACTACTCTTATCTTAGGGATCAACAACAAAGAAACAGGGTACTGGATATCTCTGCTGATATAGTATACTAACATTGAAAATGAAGCAGGGCTTATTTTCTTGGCCTTCTGGTGGTTAATATACATTTATATCTGTCATGCTTTTTGGCTCCTGTTTGGCTTTCAATGATGATTTTTCTTTGTGATATTTGAATATTTCTATGAAATGATATTGCCTATGCTTGTCTGTGTCCTCTAATGCATCCATGATGTTATTCCTTCTCCTTTGGGTCTAGCAGGAGCTCAAATGACTGCTCTTCATGTTCTTTAACCTCTTATCAGAGGGTCCTGGTTAGTCTTCTTAAATGTAGATTTGATAATTTTTACTATATGAAGTTAGAACCTGAAACAGCTTAATCTCATTTTCTACCACAAATGGAGGTCTATGAAATTGTCTCCTTTACCCCTTGACTATGAATAGATAGAAATCATTCATTCCTCCTAATTCATTTTAAATCTGTTCTCAGAAGTTCAGAAATGTTAGGTGGGTGTGGTGGCACACGTCTGTAATCCCAGGACTCTGGGAGTCTGATGCAGAAAGATGGCAGATTCCAGCCCAATGGAAGCAAAGTAGCAACTTAACACAACCCTGCCTCAAACAAACAAACAAACAAACAAACAATAAAACAGGCTGAGGATGTATCTCAGTGTGAAGGCCCTTAGTTCAATCCTTAGCACTACTACTACATACACACATACAGATGCACACAAACTTCACAAATGTCTATCTGTTAGATCTGTACAAATAAACTCTTTTGTGGGACTGGAGAAGGTCTAATGTGATTCCCACTAGACATCTCTCTGTTGTACTGAGATAAGTACTTACTCCAATCCATGAAAATAAAAATAGAACTCTTTTTAAGTAAGTTATGAACTCTGTTAGGAATAATGTTTTTATGTGATAAAAATAACCAAAGTACTTGAGAAAAATTATTTTAGTTAACGTTATTTTCCACTTCCTTCCCTTTCTTCTTCCTTCCTTTATCAAGCTCAAATCATTCACATGTCATGTCCTAAGTGCTTTTGAAATTCGGAACATGCAAAATTGAATAATCTAAGGTTGTAGTGTTCACAATCTCATAGGGAAGATTCTAAGTACAGGGTTAACAAAACCTTTTCTCCTTATCTATGGAAAAGTTATGCTAGTTATAATTTCTAGCTCCGATCTCCTTGATATCTGGTAAATGTGGGCTATCAGCTACCAAACAAGATAGCACAGAGAAAATGAATCCTAGTTGGTAGATTACCATGAACTAGGAGATCTGTGGCCAGGTCTATAAATCCATGATGAGAAGTATTAGCTTCGAGCATCTGAGAGTAGATGCTGGAGATGAAGTGTGGCCTTCCTTGCATGGCCCAGGAAGCTATATTCACAGGGTATTGTGAGAAGCAGTATTCTTACAAATGTGCATCTTCTAAGGCAAAGTAACTCTCATACCCAACCACATGGCTGACTCTGGGGAGGAAATAGGACAGCAGAGAAGCACAGAATAGTTCAAGAATGATAATCATTCTTTTTGAGGAAATAAAGCAGATATTGTTCTACTGGCATGTTATGTTTCTATCACAGAAGGATAGCAGAAGAACCTCTGGAGGCCAAAACATTCTATGGGCTGGACCAACTACTATAATTGAACCTGAGACCAGTGACAGGGGTTTTGTAAGACACATTCAAATAATTACCAGGTATTTTAGTACACACCAATCAAAGTTTGTGTGCAAAGTGTTATAAGAATTTCTGCTTCAATCATTCTGATTTGGGGTGAGTCCCTGTAAAAATGCTTGATATGCAATCCAAACCACTTCCTCCTTCTTACACCTGAGCTGATTTTCTTATAATTTCACATTATCATAATTAAAAGAAAATTTCATAATTAGAACTCAGTGAAGCATTAAATATGAAGTATATACTGAATGTATATGCTAAGAAACTAGAAAAAGACCTATAAAAATAATGAAAGAAATAATGACCTGTATAAAAATATAATTTTGATTTTTTTATGGTCTATTTCTTTCCAAATACAGTACACTTCTCTTCCTCAAATGTATACTGAAAACTACCCCACATAAATATTTCTATAGTAGCAAAATAAGACATCGGGATGCTAGCATGTACCCTAAATAGACAATATCTTAACTTTACTGGTACTCTTGTATATAGGTAAGTTCCAGTTTTATAAACATCATTATAATGGACATCTCAACCAGATTTCATGAGGCTATACCCATGACTCGACTCATAATTAATTTTCTTTTCTGAATCAATTCATTCAGCAAATATTTATCAAGTACCAAGAATGCCTTGAAGAATGTATAAGTCATTAAGCATTCAAAATTTAAAAAGAATTATCATTATATGATGTGGTTTCAATGAATTTTACTGGCTAAGAAATTCTGAATAAGACAAAAATAATTCACATGTTTATATTCACTTAATATGTGTGTTTCCATTTGCTTTTGCTAAAATATTTAGATAAAAAATACTTCTTTTGCTCAAAATCTGTTAATGATTGGCTGATGGAGAAATACGATATTATAAATGCATGACTTCATTCTGTTGGAAACTATTTTCAGATCATGAGCAAACTGTCAAAACAGCTTAGGAGATATGCGTCTTTATAAAGAATGAGGGTCAAAATATGTGACTATTATATAAACATATACATGACTTTATGTCTTTCATAAACAAAAGGCAAACAAATAATACAAAGCAAAGCAAGCAAATCAATAGCTTAATGAATCTTCAAAAGAAATGGGATTTTATGCCATGAATGAAAATAATATTTGAGAACATCTTTAGTCACACTGGGGGCCAAGCTGAAGAGCGTTCAGAAGTGTGTGATCAGTAAAATAGAAGACAAAAATCAATAAGGATAGGGAAGTGCCTTTAAATGAGAGTGATTTGTCAATAAAATGATTCCAAACAGTTGTTAGTGCAACCTGTAAAGATTTCTACAGACTGAATCTGTTTATGGTCCTACTAAAATTCAAATTTGATTAATTTTTGTTTGATGTAGGAGTGACTATAGCTGAATGCTACATGCACTTTCATAATTTTACTTTTATTGTTTAAAATGAAGCTCCATTTGCTGTACTCACAACAAGACCCTGGCCTCAATTTAAGTGAATTCATTTCTAATGTTTTCTTCCCTCGATACCTATTTATTGCAGTAATGAATCTTCCCACTATTGCCTCGCAAATCAGGTAGGCTGTGGTTCAAGTGTGAAAATAAGCACTATATGGCTTTGTCTTGAGAAGCAGAAATGGTAACAAAGATTGCCTGACTATCATGACCAGAACTGGCTTGCTATCTTGATCTCTGGAGTACACTCTGTGCAAGTCTCTTTCAGCATCCTAAATGCTTGTTTCTCAAGTTGCTAGAAAGCACAAGTTGTTTACGCAAAAACGATTTTCAAAGTGATATTCCCCCATGAATACAATGTGATAATAGAAAATGTCAGGCCCTGAGTTGCACTCTTAGCCTCATCAAGATTTCCCTTGAAATTGCAGTCCCTTCTGTAGTTTCTTAAGTCTAGCAATTTGGATCTTATTCCCCCAGCTGACACACTACTTGCTTTGGCTGGGTGTGAGGCCACACTTAAGAGACATGGAGGCAGTCCATGGGTAGAAGCCATTGTGTTTGGTTTTCTTCACTAAAAGTCAATTTGGGGGCAGAGAGAAACTCCTTTTCACCTCTAAAGAGGAGACGTGGGTTCACAGAACTGCACTGGGTGATATTTAGGAAATGGAGGCACATTCCTTCTCAATCTAATATCTAAACAATATCAAATATAACAGAAAACATTATGTGCTAATGCTACTAAAGTTTCCTTTGGTATTCACATTGATTCAAATATTCATTCATAAAACAAGGCAAAATAAACCTTCCCAATTGTGTTGATGCTTCACTTTTTATGTTAAAGCATTTATAGCTTTCTTCATTCTCCTTTCTATGGAAAAGTTCCAGAAAATGTATTAGTTATAAATGATAATCTCAGAAATGGAAAATCCTTATGGCGAATTAACTAATATCTTTTCAGAAGTGAGAATTTTTCCAGATTTCCCCCTGCTACACTTCTTTTATCAACAGATTATTTTTCCCTTTAGGTCACACATCTTGAAGATCACAGAATTGTTTCCAGCCAACATTCTGACCATTTTCCTTGTTCAGTGCCCACTCAGGGGGTCAGACAGTGGAGACCCAGGAAGACCCACAAAGGCTTGTTAAATTGCAATGAGGTAAGAAAGAAACTCTGTGCTGCAGAAAATCAACTTTAGATTGATTAGCAAGGAAAGAGGCTGTGAGACTCGGTCTATGTCTAATAATCGTCTGTCGATAGTTCAATCATAAAACAGTGTTCCTTTCAAGGGAGAAAGGTGAAATGACTTGGCAAACATTTTCTTTTCCTCTCCCTCCGCCACTTTAAAATGGAAGAATTCTGGATCCTCGCTGTTAACCAAATGGCATTTACAGCTTTCAGCTGGCATGGGGCAGCTGAGAAGCTAAAACTAGGAATGCTTATTCCCATTTCCATGGAAACCTGTCACCAACTGGTGAAAACAAGGTAGATCAAATTTTTGTTGAAATAATCACTGTTTTAAAACTTCTCTTGCACCAGGATCGACAACATGGTCTCATCTCAGGAGGACAAGGAAGTCTGTCCGGCTAAATAATTGTAACTCTTCTTCATGGTCAAAATCATTAAAGTATTGTCATGAGCTTTTTTAAAGTATTGTCATAAGCTTTTTTTTTTTTTTTTTTTTGGTACCGGGGATTGAACTCGGGTCCTTGAGCTTGCGCAGCAGGCAGTGAAACCGCTGAGATAATCCCCGACCTAGTCATGAGCTCTTTTTAAAACTTATCTCTTAAAGGACAAATTGCTACCAATCCAATCAATAAATTATACAATAAAAAAATAAAAATTTTGAACCAAAGAACTCCTTTCAAAACTTGTGATCCTATTCTTATTGTACATCTTCTTAACAAATGCATGAGGGAAGAAATGAGATTTCTTGAGAAGGAGTAGACTGTAATTCATATTCTGGAAAAGAGTTGGAAGGAGTATTCTATTTTTTTAAAACCATACTGTGAAAATAAAACTCTGAAAAGATCATTCAAGTAGCCAATTGTTACAAGTGGAAATGATCTCCATAGATCTTGGATCCATGCAGCCTTTCCAAAAGAATTGCTAGATCTTTCCTCCACCAACAATGTAAAAATAATTTTTAAAAAATCTATGTATCATTCCCACTGTTTGCATACAGTATTTAAAAGAGAAATACTCTAAATTAGGTGGAAATAATTTCCCCAAAATAAGTAATAGGATGAAAAAATGCCAGTGATTCATTCTAAAGTGGAATTCTGCCACCAGACTGAATTTCCTGATGACCAAAGCCCGAAGTTGGCTCTAATAGCATGAGCTACACATAGGGCAACAGAGTCTACTGTATTTGGACCATTCAGAATTCTTGTAGCAAACATCAAGTAGCTATTTTCTCACTGCTTTGTACACAGGAGATAATTAAGTCTCTTAGTGCCAAGAAGACTTGCCCAGATTTATTCCTTCAACCTTTCGGTTTCTTTCCCCACATCAGACTTTCACATTCACAACTGTTCTGCTTAGACACACTTTCCAATTTTTAGTTTGCTACTCCAATTCAGAAACATCACCATATCTACTTCACATCTCATTAATTCTAATCTCCTGTATTAGTAAAAGATTAATACATGTGGAAACGTCTGACCTCAAATGCTATGATTTTCAGAGTATATGCAGCACACTAATGATTCTTATTTTATAATTTTAAATCTCGCATTGTTAAAGTGACAGCTAAACACTAAATCTGAAGATTTTCCAGACATTTCTGATTTCTTCCTTCTTTTCTATACTATTTAAGAGGTTTAATCTTAATTTTTAAGATCAGCATATATAGTCAATAAATAAAAATACACTAATGATGAGAAAATTCATAAACATGTAAGAATTAGTTGAAGTATACATTTTCATTTAAAAAATTGACCTTAATTATATTTTAAGAGGGTTGTGTATTGGTTTGTTAGGTAGGGGTATGAATTTTGTCACGCATACATGCCACTAACTGTGAAGGCGGGGGAAGGGATTGATTTTGGCCAGAGTTCAAATTTCTCAGTGAAATATTTTTAAAATTTTACTAATCAGTAATTATATGTGCCTGGCTCATTTTCACCTTCCTTCCTAAAATTACTTATTGAAAACATTTTTAAAGCTTATGTTACTGATTTACCTCTTTATTTCATGCAAGACCAGCATATGACCCCTGAAACAAAACAAGACTCTCTAAATCAAAGATTAATTCATGATTTTCTTTCAGATGCCTAAGAATAAGAATCAATCAATATTAATGAATATATAGCCTCAGGTAACTTACAACATTTTCTTTCTATGTAATTTTAGGTCTTCTCTTTTTTTTTCTCCTCCAGAGTTTAAATGGAAGACAGTCTTTTGATATCTAGAAATAATTTAAAATGCACTATCTTTGCCATCTTCTATCCCTACCTAGTTTCCCAACCTTTTTGCAATGAAAGAACTCAGGAGAATGTTTGGGTTTAAAGCTTCACTGTTCATTTCACTAATGCTACGTACAGGCCAACCCATTAATGCTATACACAGTTCTACCCAAAGCCATTTCAACTGTCCCTTTTGAGAGGATGCAATGTGAATGAAGACTTTACCAGCCGTTTCTATAAAGTTCATTGCAAACATCCACAAACATCATTTCCTGATTGTGCTAATACAGGACTTTACCTGAGAGTTTGTATATAAACTGGCAACTGCCAAGGAGGGAGATAGTTCTTAATTCTATCTAGGGAAAACTCTGGCCACAAGGAAGCTGCCGGTATCTAGTGAAGGTTTTCCTTGTTGCTGAAACTCATTTGTTCAGAGACATTTAAGACAAATAGAAACTAAAATCCAAAAATGGCAGCTAAGTCACTTTTACACAATAATTTGAAATAGTAGAGTGAGAACAAATTAAAGTTCACTTAAAACTCATTTCTGCCATAGATTTTAGATTTTTCACTCTAAAACTTGAAATATTTTGCATCTCATGGCCTTTTTCTTTCCCTTATTTGTGCAAGAAGTGAAAAGGAGCCAACAACCATCCTGCAACAAAGCCAGTAGATGACAATACTCACCTTTCAACCATGCTAAATTAGTAATAGTGATAATGCATGCCAAGATAATATCCTACATCTAAGACTCTTCAAGCATGGTAGAATAACAATATAATCACTTATTGAGTGCCTACTATTCACTGATCTTCAGCATGAATGAAACATGCTATTTTCAGACAGTGGCAAAAGAATTATTTAAAATTATAGGGTAATGTAGGAATGATGAAGTGTTGAGGCTTAAAACAGTGAACAAATTCTAAGTTCTTTGCATACAGCTACAGAATTTAGAGTTGATCTGTCTCTTAAAAGACATGTGTTGGAGGCTTGGCTGTCAGCCTGCGGACCTGTTGGAAGGTGGTGGTACCTTTAAGAGGTGGGCCCTTGCAGAAGGAAGTTAGGGGATACACCTTTAAAGGGGCTACTGAGACCCTGGACACCAGGAAGTGAACAGACCTCCTCCACCATGCACTTGTGCCACGGTGTATGGGTCACCCATAGGTCCAAAATGGAGACGAGCAACCATGGGTGGAAACCTCTGAAACAGTAAGTTGATGTAAATATTTTTCCCTTTTAAATTGTTTATCTTGCATGTTTTGTCACAAAGATGTCTAATACAGGTTTGAAGATAGATTCAAATTTGAGTTTTAGATAAAGAAGAATTTTTTGGCTTTTTCCCTTAACAAAAAAGGAAAAATCCAAATGGCTAAGCCAGAAGATCCCTTTTGTTGTAAACTTTGTGAGGAGCTCACTAAAACCAGGCACTGTCAGTCACTACAAACATTGTCTCAATGTCATTCCCTTCAGTCAGCCATTGTCCAAGACTCACATCAAATGCTTATACCTCCAGAAGAAGTCCCTGGATTTAACCCACACTGATTAACTCCATTACACTCTGTTCCTCTGGCTTGTAAGGCAGTGCATTTGTTTTGTAAAAAAAGAACTTTTTACATCAAATATAGTTCTAAGAGGACACCCACTATGTGAAAAAGATTTAAAAATGGAATATAAAATATATATTTTTTAAAAAGGATATGGTGACCTGGGGATGTAGCTCAACGATCTAGTGCTTGCTTAGCGTGCTGGAGGCCCGGCCGGTACCGCAAAGGAGTGTGTGGTGATGCGGCTGAGGAAGGAGCCCAGCTCACTGCACCCAGCCTTCTGAGCTACATTTGGATAGCATGTGAGAACCATCAACAGACTCTAGGTTGGAAACCAATGGTTTCTAGGTCACATTTTGCTTAATAGTTGGTTTTTACTGTGCTGTATTAGTCGAGTGAAAGTTACCATTAAATTTCTACAAATTGTGTAAGTATATCACTGGCTTGATTTAAAAAAATATACAACCAAAGCATAGTCCTATGGTCCTAGAAAGCATTCAAAAAGTCTTTTCTGAAACAATATGCCATAAAATAAACACTAAATTCTCATAAATCAACTACAGTTGTTTTCATGAATTAAAAATTGTCTATTGCAGATGAACACTATATGTACAAGAGCTCTAGTATCCTGCTCCAAATTAGATTATATTATGTGATACAAGTATTGTGGATTTGGAAGTCAGATTCACTTTCACAAGCTTGTAGAATCTGCCTTCAATTTTACTTTCTCCCTCTAGAGTAAGGAACATTGTTAGAGCATTTAACTTCAGGTTCTTTCCTGTAACTAAGTCAAGCAGAAAAATAATTTATCAAAAGGATATTTGGAAGCTCAGAACTGTAGGGCATATTAAGTAACGAAGGTGGAGGCTAAGAATCAACAAAAACACAAAACTGATCTGATCCAGGAAAAAAGGGAGAGTGACAGAGACAGAGTGAGACCTGCACTGATTTCTCATGCTCTGATACACTTGAGTATTCCTTATCTGAAATCCTCAGGGCCAGTAAGGGTGTCAAATTTTGGATTATTTTGTTTTTGGAATCTTTTTCACATACATAATGAGATACCTTGGGGCTACAGCTGAAGTTTAAATGAGATTTTTTTTGTTTGTTTCATGGTCATCTTATATGCACACCCTGAGGATAATTTTATACAGCAGAATTTTAGATAATTTTGTGCATCAAAGAGTTTCATGGTATGGAATTTTCTACTTGTAGCATCATGTTGGTGTTCAGAAGGTTTGGAATTTTGTGGTATTTCAGATTCTCAGGCTAGGAACGCTGATTTAGAATCCAGATTACATGGCTATGCCCTTGGCTACAGCAGGGGAGTTGACTGAGTAGCAGTTAGCATTTTCAGTGGCCACATCACCCTGCCGCCCCCACCCCCGGCCCATTCTCCCATGGAAAACACATACTGACCCTGCTGAACTCTATTTAGACTTTGCTGAATTTATAGCCCAAGGCAAAAACAGCCAAGGTTTCTTTGGGAGACAAACTTATTCTCTTCTACCTGACTCAAATCATATTCCAGGCCATATACCAGAGCCACAGAATTGCTCATAGGAAAACCAAATAAACAGCTTGTGTACATTGAGTTCTAAAATTATTATGACATAACAATAGTGTTTCAAGTACCAAGATGTGGTATTTGTCCATGTACCAGTTTAAGCCTGCTGTTATAGGGCATTGCTCAATAAATTTTCTTAGTGTATAAAAGGATTATTCAGTTTTATTAAACAATTTATCTAGCAGTTATTTTCCCATATGCCTTTTCCTGTTTCACTCCTAATATATGTCTTAGAAATCTATGAATGTATACTATCCACATAGATTTCTGAAACCCATAAAGCTTTTAAGAAAAACATTATAGGAATTTAAGATACGGGTGTCATACATAACAAAATACTTTCTTAGTATAACTCTTTCTAACTTAAAACAAGGAAAAAACATGACACGACAGATATATGAAGAGTTATGAATATTTTGTTTCAACCAGGATGAATTAAACATGAGTTAGTATTCTTTATAATTGAAATAGGTTTTACAGTGGGGATTCTAACAGAAGCTCAAAGAAATTGGATGAATATAGATGGAATGGATTGATGTAAAAAAATACCCACCAACAAAATATGAAAGAAAATTAATATAATTTACATTGGCTTACACAAATAACTTATCATAATTACATTTGGGCTACAAAGATTTCAACAATTATGAATGAACACACTTATAAATGTGCCAGTGAAATGAGTGTTGTTCTTGTACCTTGATGTTGTGGAATGTGGTTCCGCCACAACAATGGTACCAGTTTACTCTCTGCAGAGGGATGAGTGATTTGATATTCATTCACTCTATGGCAGAATTAAGCCACAGATGCTATGGCATCTCTGTAGTGGGAAAACCTATATTCACAATGGCAGGGGCCTCTATGAGCCCATAAATGGTGTGCCTCAAGTGTGGATGGCAAAGCACATACATGGCTGTTGCTGGAGCTGCTTCTTCAATCATCACTCACTTGGGGGACCCCTTTGCCTCCTTTAGGATTACATTTCAGTAAAGTCCAGTTCTCTAATTCTTTTTTTTTTTTCTTTTCGGTATGGGGGATCGAACTCAGGACCTTGCGCTTGCAAGGCAAGCACGGTGTCACTGAGCTAAATCCCTGGTCCAAGTCCTCTAATTCTTTGATCTCTTCAACTCAAACCTTAGTTCCTCAGATGCTCCATTCCCCAACCTCTCTAGTTACTTTGTATGTTACACATGAGAAAAGTGGAGAAGAAATAGAACAATAAAAACAATAGAATGTTTTCATTTTATCTACAAGATTGACTATTCCTCACTTTTCAGAAAGAATGAAAGGGACTTGGATTGCATTAGTTAAAAGAAAGTAAATGTTATGCAACAGCCTGATATCCAATGGATTAATAATACAGGTCACAGTTGAAACTGCTATCTCGCATGAGTTTGAATCAGGCCATGCAGTATACATAACACTTCACTGGTGTCAAGACTGGCGTGATTGCTGGAGAACAATGTATGCTTCCTTTTCTGCATGGTGACAGCATAATACTGGAACCTATGGGAAGATCTGGACATCAGGATGATGGAAAAAGAAATGGGGTATGAGGCAATCTTATCCATAGAGGGCTGGAGGATTAGGGAGAAAATAAGAGTCAACATTTAGTAACTGGAACAGGCATGGGAGAGGGTACGATCCTATGAGATTGAACCATAAGAGGGAGTGCCAACCAAGAGCAAGAAGGTCATACAAAATCTGTTGTAGTCAGCTAATCTTAGCTCAGGACATGACCACAAGGTATCGTGTTAGCAATTCATACAAATTCAGATACACTTACTAACTAGCATATGCAAATTAAATGGAGGTAGCATGTAGATTTCTAAAAATAGGAAGAGGTAGGGCCGGGGATCTAGATCAGTGGTTCCGCCGCCTGCCTCGCAAGCGCAAGGACCTGAGTTCGATCCCCGGTACCAAAAAAAAAAAAAAGAAAAGGAAGAGGTAAACTCCTCTAGCAAAGATCACTCTTAAGTAAAATTCATGTGATGGCTGCTTATGATGAGAGCTGAGAAAGGGGATTCAGGAGAACCTATGCGGAAATATCAGTAGTCTGCTTCTTTCTCAAGATATTTTACGTGCTTTATAGGCAAGAAGACTTGCCTTCAAGTCCTCAAAGTCAGTCATGTCCTCAAGATCTCATTCTCTTTTTAGGGTAAGAGAAGGTTTCTTATTCCCATGGGCTCAGTCTTCTCCTCCTACAGAGAAACTTTCACAGCCCACACATTTCCAGAGCAGTCACAAAGGGCAGCACTTAAGTGCAAAAACACTGGCAAGAGTCTATGTGATTCTAATCTGAAAGAGTCCATGTCACCAAATAGATAAATTTGAAAAGAACCACTTTCCCTCTAAGAAATAGATTAAATATCGCCTACTTACTTATTATCACCTTTAATAGTAATAGTAAAGACATTCATACATGTTGCATTTATATATAGTTGCTACAGATTTATATACTTACATTATATAAGCCGTACTCATTCCATTTAATTTTTTAAAGTTAATATATACTATTAGAATGCTTGAAGACACAGAGATTCAAGCTCCACCTTCTCTTTCTCTTCCTACACAGCTTTCGCAGTCCTGGATCTGCCTCTGAGTTTCTACAAGTCACAGTAGCTGACACCTTGCTATACGAAGCTCTGAATAAACAGGCTCTGATTCCTTTGGGTGGCCCTCACTTATTTCCACTGAACAAATAGCATTGTGGAGTCAGATTTTTATGATCATTTACTGCAATTAATGATCTTTGTTGCTTATGGAAAGCCACATGCACACATGATGTTAAGAATCTTTGCAGACCAAGCCCTCTCTCCAGAGAAAGAGCCTTGTATCCCAGCACTTGGAAGACCCAGGCTATTGTTTACTGAACACAATGCTGTAGCATTCTGGTGATGACAGTTCTCTAAACGTAATCTCTACCACAGATTAACTCAGTTGTGCAAGTGAATAGATGGCGCATGAACAAATGAGCTCAAATTTTGACTCTGCCACTTGGTGACATCAACCATGTTACTTATACTTAACCTCTCTAAATGTTCTGAATGTAAGCTGATGTGAGCAGCAAATGAGACATCATGTGGATGTGCTCATTTTATTATTTTATGCTTACATCGCTTCCAAAGGTAATCAAATAGAAACCACATAGATTTACAGATCTTTTCAAGAAGTTAAGCAGAAATAGTGACACACTGATAAAGCTGGGGAAGTTCTGAAAAGAATGCTTCTCCAGATCACATACACAGTGGACAAGAAGTCTAGGGCTGGTACCTCGGTCTCCTCTAAGAACAGAACAGTTTTTGTACTGTATCACCCTTTCTTCTTTGGTGGGTTTTCTTATAAGTACTAATTAAATATGTACTGATTGAATAAAGCATATATTTTTTACCCTTCCACCTAACATAATGATTATACTAAAAATACACACCTAACGCTGATATTGTATGCAGGCACGCACACACGCGTCCGCGCGCGCACACACACACACTTACCTTAAGTACATTGGAACAAGAAGATTCTATGGTAGTGATCTGAATTTCTAAATATAAAAATTATGACATGTTGTTTAGCTGATACGGACAAAATTGTAACTTGGTCCTTCAACTAAGAAGTATATGATTTAGATCTTTAGATTTAATAGGAACAAGAGGGAACCCAATATTTAACTAATATCTTACTATTAAAATGAACGGCCTGCAGGCTTGAGGTTTTATTGTTTCAGCATGCTCTTGTTCTGATAGCTGTACAGGGAATGAAATAAATAAAACAAATGTTCTTTGTCTTCTCAATTTGCTTTCTTGTTCAGCATTAATATGAGCCTCTACTGACCAGTTTTGAGAGTTTTTGGATGACTTTTTACTGCTTGGTGGAAACATCAACAAAGCACAGCTACCCCTGACCTCTCAAGGTCTTCCTGCTCTAAAGTTTACACATTTCCAGACAGAAGGAAGAGGTTAAAGGAGAAGATTAAAAGAGAAAGATAAATAAATACACCTGTCTGGAAAACCTACTCTAATGTTTAATCCATTATTTAAAAAGGATACTTATCTCTTTCCCTTACTGCAATTTTCATCCTCTTTAGAAGCCCTAGGAACTTGTGAGTTTGTTTTTTAAATAAGAAATTTAAATTCAAGCAATTATCAATTATTCATGTCAACAGTACATGGGGTTTGCATAAATTATACCTGAACTTCATTTTAACCTATAGCATCAATCAGATGCTTTATCAAAACTGTTCAGGAGGGCCCAAGAAATAAGTTACCAAATCCTGAAGGAGAAAACAATAACATCAGCAAAGAGGAGAACAAGAGTCTGAAGGTTGCACTATCATGACTATAAGCCCTGGAATAATTCATGTACTGTTTCATAAACATGGATATTTATAGTTGAGGTGACAGGTACATAGGAATTCCAGGTTAGATACGTTTTCAATATTTATTCAGCTTTTATTAAAGAATAAACAGCCCTTTAGAAAGTCCCACGGATTTAATTATTTTTGTTCTCAAGAGTATCTCAATATTTTCCCTTTTCTTCTACCAAGGATACTAGGCTAGAGGACAAACACACCCATGTCAGTCGAGGGACTGTCTCAGAACACGGACCTTTTGTAATGGGTAATATGTTTATTTCAGCGTCTTCTATGAAGATTGCAGGCAGAGTTTGGGGGAACCAGCAGGGAAGAGTGTAGTGTTCCGGTTACTGATGCAGTTACTTGTATCCAGGAAGAGCAGCCGTTAGGAAGACACTCGTAGGGCTACCAAAGGGAATTATGATCTTCAGGGATGCAGCTAAACCCCAATGACCCACAAGGGGGAAGCAGAGAATAAATAACCCTACTTCACTCACTGCATCCCAACTCATGTTCTACCTGAGCCTTTCACTGCCAAATGCATGGAGTTGCCAGAGGGCAATGAAGAATGGTAAAGCCGTCCCTAGAGGTCATCAGTCTGGTGTAGCAAGAAAGGTGGACAGTCAAAAAGGTTTTCAAAAAAAGATAGCAAGCACAAAGGCCCCCTGTGTGTAACACCATATAATAGAAGAGTGACTTCAATTGCGATATATATTTTGCTAATTCACCTAAAGGAAATAGTTGAAGTCAGTAGCCATGTAATTATTCTAAGAAAGACTAAACTGACATTTTATATCCCAAGCTAAACTGAAAATCTTCTCCTCAATATATTATCTTGCCTTCTATTCCCTATGCTGCTAAATGTGACCCCCATCTACAGTAGGAGAAGTTTATAAAAGGAATTAAAAGTTCACAGCTGCTGTGAAAAGTCCTCGGAGGTGTATCCAGCTCACATCAGGGAAGCTGAAAGAAGGCATCGCAGGGGAAGCCACATGAGGTGAAGGCGGGAGAGGGGCTCTCCAGGGCCAGATGGTGGGACATCCGGGGGACTCTGGAAGGGCTGCAGCTCTGATGAGTGAGGAGCAGGAGGCAAGTGGGGACACCACAGAGCAAAATTAACAGTGCAGGAGGAGTTGGGTCATGAAGGGGCCTGGTTTTTTTTAACATGTCGAAACATAAAAAGAATTTTAATGTTCTTATTTGGGTTTAGAACTCTTACTTGGCACCAGAAGGGAATGTGACCAGAGACAAAGAAGCATTTAGAAGACATACAAGGATAGAGGTTAGACTAAAGGGCCACACTAAGATCACGGGGCTAGTGTGGATGGACAGAAAGGTGTGTGTGAGGCTTCCGAGAGGTACTAAAGAAGAGGAGGCAGGAAATGGGGACGATGCCTACATTTTGGGACAGCTACAAAAGTGAGGTAAAGGGGAGAGGATGGCAGGCTTCTTGAGGTGCTGCAACTGTACAGATGAGGCCGCTTCCCAGAGGTCAGGAGATCATCAACACTGTATACTGCACTATGGTGTCATACGCTTTTGGCAGTGATTTAATGACTATGCAATCTATGGCTATTACTATTGTCTGGATGTTTGTGTCTCTCTAAAATGCATCTTTTGAAATCTAATCCCCAGATGCTGTTAGGAGATGAGGCCTTGAGCAGTGAGGAGGTCTTAAGGGTTAGCCCTTGTGGATGGGATTAGTGTCTTTACAGAAGAGGCCTGAGGGAGACTGTTTGTCCCTTTTCCCATGTGAGGACAGGCACAAGGTGCCATCCAGGAAGAAGGCACCCTCTCCAAATGTTAAATTTGCTCCTGCTATTGATCTTGGACTTCCTAACATTCAATTTCTATTGTTTGTAAATTATCAAGACTTAAGATACAACTGTCATATGTAAATTTTAATTGCCTGTGTTCTACATTGTAAGCTTCTAGTAATGTGTCTTTTTCATCACTGGTACATAAATTCTTTGCAAATCACTGATCAAGTAATTAATATTTCATGTTTGTGGGAGATGTTATTTTGCAAAAAAAAAAAAAAGAAAAAAATTGAAAATATTGAAAAAACAAACAAGACATTGATAAATCCTAGGTTATGGAGAAATAATGCTTCTCCCTATTAGAGCCACAGATCTTATGATGGGTGTTTTTTTTTTCCCTAGTATTAAGATAGTGTATTTCCCATATAAGTACAAAATACTGGCTGCTTTCATTAGCTCTGCTTTGGAATACTATCTCCCAACAACATTTGTTTGCAGAAACAAGAAAGAGAAGGCCCATACACATGTTGGTTTCTGCAACATGGCAACATTCTTAAAACCAGAAATGATGTGTGAACGATTAAAGAACCAGAAGAAATGTATTTCCAACTGTCCTGGTTAAATCTTCCTTGAAAACGGAGATAAGAGACAAAATGAAAAATCCATTCCTTGTAGAAAATGAGTCTTTCACCTATGGGTTGGTTTATTTTGAAAAGGAATTAGATTTTGGGCTACATACCACATATCCAAAATAAAACCCAGTGGTCTCATCTCATCAAATATATTGCTATGACTTAAGCAGGGAGAACATTTAATAGGAAGCAACCTAACTCATACATCAATAATTCATTTATCAGAAATAGGAGTAGTGGTATGAAATGCCAGAAGACTGTTTCATTTGTAGGGAGGCCTTTTCTATTTTACACCCACAACAATGAGAGCTAGTATGAATGAAAGCAAAGCTGAATTGGAAGAGAGGTTTTTATGGTCTCCTCTTACAATGTTATTTCTTTAGTGTCATTTATTTAGTCAAGCCATCATTTGGGGATGTGCAAAAGTGACAAGAAAGGAATTTTTATAACATTTTTTTGTTCAGAAGGGATTTCCTTCACTCCAAAGCTCTGGCGTTAGAGATATTATCACGAAAATCTAGAAGAAATTCTTTGCATGAAGTTTTGTGGGTACAGCCTCTACTAGTACTGAAAACCCTTTAAGTATTAGTTTCTAACTAAGTTATCTCTCAGTCCAACCCACTAATAATCTGTATCATTTTCTCACTCTATCCAAGCACTCAGTACAAAACAACGTGGAAGGCAAAGTCTCAATGGATATTTGTTGAATGAATGAACAAATACAGCCAAGTAAGAAAGAAGGCCAAATATGCTTTGAAGCCTACAGATCGGGTTCTGCAGTGAGGAGGCATTTGTAGAGCATTTCCCTCAGTGTTCTGATGATGATTAGAAATTCTCACCTTCACTATTATTTCAGTTCACAGAAGGGAGAGGGGAAAATTCAGACAGTGATCTGAATAAGCCACAGCTTCCTGCTCAGAGAAGCAGGAGAATCTAAACCTCTAGCTCTAGAAATAAACAGATTTCCAAGTCTTAGTTTAGACTAGGAATGTTCATATGTACACATATTTTGAGATAATTATAATTTCAACTGATTATCAATAATTAGATATATGAAGAGAACACATAATTACAATAGCAGCTATAATTATCTTTCACCTATTATATAGTCAGGTTGATATGCTTTATGCATTTCATTCTTTAAAATATTATTCCTTTTAGACATATTTTAAAAAGAATATAAAAGCTCAGAGTAGTTAGACACAAAAAACCATAAAGCTGATCAAGGAGAGCCAAGGCTAAATGTCAACTCTTTTAACCTACAAACTCACTCTTGTTTTCTAACACCAAGAGACAACTATGCAAACAGAATTATCTATTTAAGGACCCACGCTTAAAGTCAGATCTATCATTCCTATTTATCCGTGTGATCTCATGAGGGGAGAAGTACCTCAACCATAAATGCCTGCAAACATGCTCTTGCTCAGGAAAAGAAAACCAATCAGGCATTAGTACTGAGAAGCACTAAAGTGACATTTGATACCCCAAGGGACAGCTGACTTCCATAAAACAGAGGCCCAGAGTTCTGGTGTTGAACCTCTATTTCACTATCAGGTCAATAAACCTAGGTACACATCTAGAAGAATGTTGGTGTCCTCCAACATTCACACTCCTGTGGCATTGTAGGAGATATAGCTAAGAGTGGATCAACACAGGATACACTAAAACAACTTGACCACCCAGATTTTTCTTGGGGAAGAGCCTGGTTTAAAAGGAATACTCACAAAGAATACAGGCTTTAAAAGGACAGTCTGTAAAAAGCCATCAAAGCCAATACTCAATTGTCTTTACACATAGACATCATGGTTAGCAATGTTAGTCAGATCAGACACGCCCTTGGAGAACAGTCACATCACTACCGAGTTTCAATGCAAAAAGGACCATATGGAGATGCAGCCACAACGTGTTTTATGGCCCAGGTATCTACAGAGCTTAACACAGTGGTCTTTGGTTTCTTTCTATAGCCACACTTGTTCCTCTACATCCTGCACAAGGATGCTTTGGGTTCCCTATAGTGTAAATGTTTCTCTTTTCTCTGCAAATTTTAATGTGATAAATTTAAGGAATGGCTATAATATAGTCAGTTTTGCTATTAGACTTGTTTTAAAAGCATGAATTTCTTCCAATACAATGTATTAGAAAATACTTTGAGCAATTTTTCCCTAGAAACTCTAGATGAATGCAGAAAGCACACCAAGATGAAACGAACCATGTAGCGGCACACAAAACACACAAAACCACACATCTCAGGGGCCACAATGATCCACATCTAGCCACATCTTGTGGGGCAACTTCTACTTTTTCACAGATAACCCTTCTTCCACCTCAAAGCCATGGGTGATCTGCCACCTTTCCAACAGGGTCATCCTGGGAATGCCCTCCATTCTATGTAATGTTCCCTGCTTTCTCTGTGCCTGTGCCTCTCTATTTTGCATTTTATATATAGCTTTAATATTTACCTCTTTTCTCTCTTGCACATATGGTGACAGGCCTGTGAATGGAAGTAGGTATCATGGACACACCCTTCCATAAATACACTTTAGGTTTTCTTTCAAGGTAAAGTACCAACTTTATTGTAGTTTGTGTGTGTATATATATAATATATATATATATATATTATATATATATATAATTGGGCTATTGTTATATTAAATCCCCATTTGTATATGTGTATGTGTCATTGACAAATCTTTTAGTGTTAGACTCCATTTCAGTTTTCTTATTGCTCTGTGGTTAGGATTTTTCAGAGTGCTATTATTTTTAAGAATGAATGTGTTGCATAATAGCAGAATAAACCAAATCCTGAAATTTAACAGTGATATTTTTGTTTTAAAGGCTACTTTTTAAGAGAAGTTTAGATTCACAGAACAACTGAAAGAAAAGTTCAGAGATTTCCCAAATTCCCTTTGCCCCCACACAGGTATTACCAGTGATGCCTTTTTAAGTACAGAATGAGTCAAGTCTCTTCTTCACTGTTTCATGATAGTTTGTAAATTAAGCTGAAAACATCAGCTCACATGGTCTAAAATTATAATCTTTTGTGTGAAATTCACTAAACATTACAATTTACAATCTAGACAATAATGACTAGGTCTAAAAGAAAATGATACAGTTTAATTTAGTCCCTTTCTCTTTTTGTTCAGAAGTTCTAGAAACGTCTATCAATTTGTGTATGAAAGCTTTCATCACAGAATTTTATCTGACATATATACTTGGTTGTTAGTACTAACAAAGACCAACATACATCTTTGTAGATGGTTAGAGAAAAGACAAACACAGGTACAGTCACATCTTGTAGGTCATATGATTTTAAACTTATTAACTTAATAAAAATCCTATCTGAGAATTTTTTCCTTAAAGAAAAAAAAAGCAGGCTGTAAATTGCACATAATAAATAGGCCAAGTACTGTGTTTGCAAGTTCTGTGATTCCAACCTAAAACGTTTAAATAAAAATTCATATGAAAGTATCTAAATCACATTTGCAGTAACAGGAAAAAAAGTTAATACGATATACTGATCAGAAATAGCTACTAATCATTTTAAGAATCTGAGTCATTGTAAGTAATAGAAAACAATCCCACTTACTCACTAAAAAATGTTAAAATATTCTGTATTATCCAACAGATGTGCATTTTCATTTGCATTCACTAAAAACTTCTCCACTGACTGCAAAGTCAAACTGTGCCCCTTGACTGGTGAAGGGGGAGAAGAAAAGTAATACCTGCCATGAATGGCAATAATTCTTACGTGTTTCATGTATTAGTGAAAAACCCAATCACTTATAGAGAGACTAAAGGAGAAATAAAATAAGAAAGTCCCTGGCCATGACCTCAAATGAAGCATCAATAAAATCTGTTCAATGTAACAGCATAAAGTAACTCTTTTGGAGAGTTATTTTGGCTTCCCCTTTAGCATTTTTATCTCTAAACAAATGGGTCAATTTCCCTGGGGAAGGTAATGTCCCCCACTTCCATACTGACGATCTGGGAAAACTGAGCCATTCCCTAGAGCTCTGGATGCAACCTTTTTTTACTATATAGACCACCCTTTTGTCTTCTCAGAAACTTTAATGAAAAGACATCTGTTTACTTTGCAGTAAATTAAGGATCATTTGTTACCAAAGATTTTGAAGAAAATACTTTACTCAGCCTGAGCAGAAAACCAAGCTTCTTGCCAGCCACCCCTCATTTGAACCTTACTTGTTCTCATTGCTTGCATCATAACGAGGCATTGGGTCCAAGTCATTCCCATTCACATCACAGCTTGCCAGAGCATCCTATGGCCACAGAGGAGGAAGCAGAGAGAAAGGAAATGGACAGTCATTAATTAGCCATTGACCCACAGCCTCATGCATTCTTAAATACATTTCTGCAAGAGAGTAATTAGGTTAACTAATACCCTGGTGGTCTACTGGTGTTGGGAAGCGTTAGGGAGGGTATTAACCAGTGCTTCATTTTCCTCCTGAAGTTGAAGAAGTGGTCTACACAGACCGAAGAGGTGCCAGCATTTCTCCCCTTTATACCTAGAACGAACCAGTTCATGAAACATGTATCTTTCAAAGACATCTTCAGTTACAACCTTTTCTACAAAATACTCCTCAAATACCTAGAAGTGAAGTGATTTATTCTCCAGATTCTTTCCTTATCTCTTACTGCATTTCTTGAGCTTGTAACTTCCTTATCATAACTTAAAGGTTTTGCAAGACAAAATCCATCCACATATAATTGACAAACCAATTAAAAATCAATATTAGATATCTATTCAATCAAATATCTTGGGGCCCCTACTAGGCGTTTGTGGTTTGTGTGGTTTTATTGTAGACAGCTAAATTAGTTGGATATATTATAGGCAATTAGACAGGCTGGGCCCTCCAGGGAGTTGATACAGAGGACAATGGAGGCCCATTTACTGAAGACCAGGACTCAAAAGGAACTACTACACTCACACACTTGCCCCAAGGATGCACAACAGTGACTGATATTCTAAATCAATCACCTCGGGTGGGGACTAAAACCTCCCTAGCCCATTCCTTCCCCTAAATCCTTATTCATTCAAAGTATGCTTGCTGCTACATGACTTTCTTCCTCATTTGGTCAATATTACCTAAGGGACTATATTTTTGTCCCACCTCATACCACCTTGTGATTTCCCATTGGGTCAGTACTACCTATGTGATTATACTTGATTATTAGTTGACTACAGTTTTGTCCCACCTTGAACCCACCTCACCTTGTGGCTTTGCTCAAAACACCCTTAAGAAGCTCTGGGTTGGTGAGCTACCCACTTTCTGGATGTCCCCTCCTGTTCCTCTTAGGAAGGAGCTGTTTCTCTCAAAAAGATATTCCCTACTTTTAACCTCTATTGTTCCTAGAATTCATTCTTCGATTTTAGAGAACACGAACTCAGCATTTCCATTATCTAGCAGGTTGGGAGTTATATTTCCCTTACATTATTTGGAGGTCCTGTATCATACACTCTATATCAGTTTCAAGGATTACATCTTTGTAACTGTAAAAGAGTCTATAATTCTGACTTTAAGTCAATTGCTTTTGACTAACCAAAATGATGAACAAGGACTTCCTATCAAAATTTCCTCCTTTCAAAATGAGGAAACAGAACCTCCAAAAACAAAGTTGGATTTGTGTGCTTTCAAAAGTGATTATGAACAGTCTCCAAACTACTGAAAAGAATCTACTGGGTTGTTGTCACTGTTCAAATTTATTTCATCATAGACAGCCTATTTTAAGATGTTTTACTTTTTCTTAGGCTTTATGACTACTCCTAATTTCAATGTTAGTGAAAGTCAACACTATCTTTGTTTTCTGCCTTTATGAAAGGCTCATGTTTCCAAAATAACTTTTATTACATCGTTCTTGAAATGTTTGGAGGAATTAAGGAAAATACACACTACATGGGAAGGTGGAATAACTCTGCCTCCTGTACAAAGGGAGCCCTGAAGCCAGAGATTTTCTTAGTGGTTATTAGAGAAAGGGCTTTGGTCAATCTAATGTAACTTAATAATTTTACTTGTGAGGAAACAGGAGCCCCAGGAGGTTAATTTCTAGCCTGTTTTGTCATGAGACAAAGCAAGACTGAAACCTAGTTCTTTTGCTACCTCGTTTGTTTTTTCTACTCCCCTGTAGGACAATTAAGAGGGCACTAGTACTGTTAATTGTATAGGTAATTCGAGAGAATTTTCTTTCAAGGGGAAGAAAATGAAAAAGGTAAAGAGTACAATCAAAATCAGGTGAAAGTTGTTTGTATTTAATGAAATAGTCATCTGCAATGAGAGCAGCAGCGTATTGACCAGAAAGACATCTTTGCTGGGTAAGAGGCAGGCATAGTTCTGATCTTTTACTTGACCCCGCAAAATTCTCTTAGAGTTCAGGATTCAGTGTCTTCATCAAATAAAAGGTGGCTAAAAACAAGTTTCTTTCAATTTTTCATATTCTATTCTGTGAAGAGTTACAAGTTTATCTGTATGTGCTTGGTTGCAGGGTGAGGAGAATCACTCAGCCCAAGTCAGTTTGTGTTTTTGTTTTTGTTTTTTTCTTTTTTTCTTCCTGTACCAGGGATCAAATTCAGGACCTTGCCTTTCCCAGGCAGCCGCAGTGCCACTGAGCTAAATTCCCAGCCCTTAGTTTGTGGTTCTTTCTTAAGGAGAAATGACTGATTCCTAGGGACTAGTAGTGGGAGGCTGATCATTACTGGAGACAGAGAGAGAGAAACTTGAGAAAAGCTCTAAGTCTACTCTTTTCCATAAAATAAACAAAGAGTGTTGCCTGGATCCTTGGCTTAGCAAATGGTGTTCATGGTGGAATTTCTGCTACCTTATTGCTTTCTTTTTGTAAGTCAGAATATCAAAAGTGGAACCCAAAAGTAAGAAAGTGTTATCTCATGCTTCCTGTACTCAAAGAGCTCATCTTTTACAAGGAAGGAGCAAAACCTAGTGTATTATGTCTGTTCTGCTTTTTTCAGTAGCTCTCCTGTTGTGATAATCCTGAGTCCTGATATGGGGAAGGTTTCTGAGCACAACAAGAACTCACATAGTTTTGCATCAGATCAGGGTGGGTTCTCTCAATGCCATCATCCAGGATGGTCACCACGATGTTCTTTCCTGTGTAGCCTCTCTTCCAGGCTCCTTCAATATTCATGTCTGATTGGCAAGGATGAGTGTTGTCACTGCAGTGCTAAAAAAGGAAAGGGATATTGCAGATTAGGAATAGTGAGGAGATGAGAGATCAACAGCAGTTTGGCAGGCTGTTGCTAGAGGAGAAGCCTGAATCTCCAGTATGCACATAGTGAAGATAGGAGGAGATGGGGGAAAACAAGTCCTTAGAAATCTATAACTAGCTGTGACTTGCACTGATAACATAAATCCTTTGAAAAAAACATAAAAATAAATTATACGTCGACAGCAGACTAACAATACACATTTTGTTGTTAGCATGTATTCATGAGACTTAAATACTCATTGTATGATAGATACCTAAGTTAATTAGAAATATTACAGGCATTCAGGCAGGGCCGGCCCCTTCAGGGAATCAGCACAGAAGACAGTTGTGGCCAGAGGCTCATTCACTGAGGTCCAGGCTGCAGGAAAAGGATACCCTCACACTTCCCCTTGGGATGATTAGCAGTGATTGATATTCTAAATAGCTATCAGGCACCTGTTTGGGGGACCTAGATCTTAACCCATCCCTTCCAAGATCCCTTCCAGGTCCTGACCCATCCCTTCGGGTAAAATCCTTGTTCTTTCCCTGTATGCTTGCTACCTGATTTGCTTCCCCATTTGATCCCCATTTAATCAATATTACCTAAGGGACTATACTTGTTGTAATCTTATTGGCTGACCCTACTTTTGTCCCACCTCATACCCACCCAGTGATTTCCCATTGGATCAATAGAATCTGAGTGATTATACTCCCCCACCACCAGGGATCGAAACTCAATACCTTGTGCTTGCCAGGCAGGCGCGGTGCCACTGTGCTAAATCCCCAGCCCTAAGCGACTATACTTTTAGTCTTATTAGTTGACTACAGTTTTGTCCCACTTTGAACCCCCTGAGAAGTGGGGCGGGTGGGCTACCCACCTTCCAGATCCCCTTCTGACTCAGACAGAAGCAATCTTTCTCTCACTAAACTCTTCCTATTCTTTAGCTTTGTTTTTCCTAGAATTCATTCTTCGATTTTAGAGAACACAAACTCAGCATTTTGGACATCTAGCAGGCTGAGAGTTATATTTCCCTTATATTATTTAGAGGTCCATATATCATAAACTCTATATCAATTGGAGAGCTTCATTTATAAATCCAAACCAGGTAACTAAAGAGCAGGCATTTTATAGCATCTTACCAAGCACCCTGGAGTCACAACTAGAACTAACTGAGGTAACTTTGGTACAGTTAGCTACAGATGTGCTTTTGTGAAAAATCTAAGAATGAGAAAAAATAATGGGGTCTCAGGACCTATTCACTAAATTAACAATGTCTACTGTACCGTCCTTTATAGGGGTAAGTAGACTCATTCAGTGCTACTTTGAGAAGCACTGAAAAGGTGGGTAGGGCTTCAAGATGTGGCTGTAAAACATGGACCCTTGGCTCATTATGTTTAGAAATCTCATTCCAACATGGCTACAACATACAAACACACTGAAGAAGGAATTAAACCAGCAGCTTTTCCTGATGTAATTTACTTTCATTTGTCCAACCCACACAATTGTTTCTTTACAGTCCATCTCTTTGAAAGGTCCCTCTGAGTGCTGCTGTTTTCCAGGTTCTTAGAACTGAGGAGAGAAACGTAGGAAAAGAAAAGTACTGCTCCGTAATGCCATAGCAACGCCAGCTGCTTCAGGCCTTTCACCATTCACTCCTTCCCTTCAGCTTCCAAACAAACAGTTCAGCATTTAGGGAATGGAACGAAGGCCGGCCGAGCTTTCTCTTCTTTAAGCATAATGGAGACCCCACTGTCACGGATTCCTTTAACACACACTTTATTGATCACCTACTGCATGATGGGCATGGCTATGAACAAGGCACTGAGGTTCTGGTCCTAAAGGAGAGCCATAGAAGATAAAGAAACAAACAAATCCATTTGGAGTGCTCATGGGGTTTTAAAGGTGTTAAAATGGTGATATAATGGTGAATGGGGAGAGAGTCGAAGACACTGGGTTAGGTGGGATGGTCAGAAAAAGACCCCAATCTCTGAAAAATCCCTGAAATGTGAACTGGGACATGACTGATGAAAAAGAGCAGGGATACCCAAGAGGCAGGAATAAATGTCATGCAGTGGGTACAGCAAATATGAGGACTGGCATGTGGATAAGAGCTTACTGAGAAAGATGGTACTGCTGAAAGAATGGCCCAGGAGGCAGCAAACTAGAAAGAGAACCCATTATTCTTCTTTGATTCCAAGTAGACCCTCAAAAGCAGCTCCTGTCTTTCCAATCCCCATACCTTGAAATCAAATGCTAACCACTGATGGAGCTCTCCAGTGCCTCCTGACATGCATTTGTTCATGAATTAATTCCCTGAGACTGCTTTTTCTTGAATGTTACAAATGAATACGAATAGTTTCAAGGATCCCTTCGAAGACCATACCACTCATTCAGGAGAGATGTTAATTTCATAGAAAATAAGGGCTTACATATATGTTATGAAACATGTGCACCCTCTTCCTGACTTGTTCCTGACACTGGAGGGCATGTCCATGTATCGCAGATAGCTGAGTTAGTTAGAAATTATTATACAGCAGGTGGACAAGGTTGGGTCCTCAGCACAGAAAACAATTGAGGCACATTCACTAGTTAACATTATAAAAAGAGAGAAAACTACTGCACCCACCTGCTTCCCCTGAGGATGAATAGCAATGACTGATATTCTAAATGGACATGACTCACCTTAATTTGGGACAGAACATCCCTAGCTAGCCCATTTCTTAGGAAAAATTCATTTATGCTTGCTATGTGACTTGCTTTTCCATTTGATCTCCATTTAATCAATATTACCTGGGAGATTATGCTTGCAATATTATTGGTTGGTCATGGTTTGGTCCCACCTCATGCCCACCTTGTGATTTTTCATTGGATCTTATAGTTTTGTTCCATTTTGTACCACCCTCACCTCCTGGCTTTGCCCCATAAAACACCTTTGAGAAGAGGGGTAAGCAGGCAACCCACTTTTCCGTGTCTCTTAGATGGAAGCTGTCTCTCAATAAAGTCTTCCTACTCTTAATTTCCACTGTTCCTAGAATTTATTCTTTGATTTTAGAGAACATGAGCTCATGTTTTAGATATCTAGCAGGTTGGGAGTTGCAATATTTTTCTTGTTTATATTATTTTGCTTATTTGGATCACTTGGTGCCCTATATAACATACACATTCTACTACTCTACTGTGCCCATCTAATCTTATTTTACCACCACCCTCCAGTTTTCCAGGCTCAGCTCTGGACTTAGATCCTCCCCAAAAGCCTTCTTCATCTGACTTGTCTTTTCCCCTTCCCTCAACATAGGAAAACACACACACACCACAATTTGTTCTACCCAATCCAACTCCTACTCACTGAATTCTGCTTAATGGCTACTGACTCCTGTCTACTGTTGAATCTCAGGTATGAGTTTTGTCGCTTTGACTGACTTAAATTAAGTCTCACCTAGGATTTCAGAAGCATTAGGTTGACCACACACCAGAAATGAAAGCATACTTTCAACTTTATTTCCAAGTTCAAAACTGGTAATATGCTTACTGCTCTGACCTCTTCAGAGATACCAGCCAGCTAATGCTTGGTTAACAAAAATAATAATGAAAAAAAAATACTGCAGATTTCCAAAATACCTACTTTTTAAAAAAAGTCTCATTGGTCTCCTTGTGGCCAAGAGTGTAGGTCTCTCCTCACCAAATATTTTAATTTAACACAAAGTAGCTTTGACAGGTTTCCATTTCATTTTCTTTTGAAAACTTGCTCCAACCACCTGCAGTATTGATTTTGACATGGAGCAATGTTAGAGTGGCCAAGAGGTGGGTGGGGGAAGGAAATGCGCAGGAAATGGGTAACCCACAGATGGGATAACTGTCCTGGAATGGAGGGTGCTGCCTGAAATTGCAATTATGAAAACTGAAAACCAGTCGTGTATGGAAAACATGTGTGTTAACAGTGGAGCAACTAGTTTTCTTCTTTCCACCTCTGCTTTTGTTGAATCTGACTTTATCATTAAATATTCTGATTTTTTTTTCCTTTTGCTTGCTTGCTTTATTTCATTTTTATATCTACCAGTATAGGCATTAGTGGAAGGAAGAGAAGAAATAGAAAATGATGCGTTCATTTAGATAATCTAATATACCAGGTAGTCAAAATGTCAAAGGGAAAAAATTTAATCAAAGCCTAGAGTATTTCTTGCAAATGAGTAATAGGTCATAGAACATTTAAATCAGAACTCTCAGTCCTCAACGTGAACCTTACATTTTTAACACATTTTATGTGGTCTAGGCTTCCAAATGTGTTTGTGAGAGTTGTTTTGTATACCTAAGACATTCAGAGAGCAAAGACTAGACAAATGCTGATGGTAAATACTGACCAAAGATGAGAATTACTTCATTATTTCCTTAACTACCTAATTATAAGTGACTTTAAATGAGGTCCTATTTATTTGCCAGGAATCCATGTTATAGCAGTATCCCAAGCCAAAAGGAACATTTATTGACCATGATTCCCTCAGTCATAGTCAACCTCATGGAGGAGATCTCTGCTGGACCTCCAACTAGAGATGAATATTGGCAGCTGTAGCACATATGCAACCCCTGGCCTGCCACAGGGGCTAGTTAGAAACCTCTAGCGTATTGAAACTGAAGACTACATATGTGCACAATACATGCAAACATATATAGCAAATGTATATAGCAAGTGCACCTTCAGTTCTGAATAATGTGCTGTGTCTCACTAAAGTCTCTGCACTGATGACTGTTTAGAAAGAACACTGGATGTGAAAACCAGAAAATATCTTGCAGAAACAATGGTTTCCACCAAGGTCTCCCGCTTTCTTATCCATAAAAGTTTTCATCCCTTTTACAAATACCATTTTAAAGAGACTGTTCTGTGAGTTCAAGAAATGGCCTTTTTCATGCCAAGGTTGAGCTGTTCTGCTTATATACCACTATGGGTATGTCCACATCTCTTGTGTTTTTATGACACATCACAGTGTCTGATCAATGAAAGAATAGTTTATACCCAAAAAACCACTTTGGGTGTGTTTTCACCATCATTTTCTCTGCTCTAAGGGCAACAACAAGTGCAACATCATTCTTTTTTTTTTTTTTGGTACCAGGGACTGAACTCAGGTCCTTGGGCTTGTGCAGCAGGCTACAAAACCACTGAGCTAAATCCCCGGCCCTGTTATCATTCTTTTTTAAGTTCTCTAAGTTGTGAGGGTCCCAGTGAAATGCCTCCAAATCCCCACCCGACCCTTTTTTGTGGTTCTAGGGTCTTGCACACATTAGGCAACGCAATAGGCAACCGATCTACTATTAACCTACATCCTCAGCTTTTAGACTGCCGCATATATGCTATCAATAATCTGCTAACACTGAAAACATCTATTATTCATTATTATTCATATAATGGATTAAAAGGCTGCATCTCTGACTATGTATTAGTAAAATAGAATTTAATCCACAAAAATCTGTTCTAGAGACAAATTAAGAAACACATCTAGTCAACTTAATAAAGTCTTTACGTATATTTGAAATTCTTAAAATGTGGAGCCCAGGAGTTGGGATAAATAAAAAAAATTAAAATGATATTCCCTTAGGTGAAAATATAACTAGCATCTATCTACTAGGCTCTTAATCATGGCCAAACATTGTACTAATCACTGCATGTGCATAGCATCATTTAAGACTTAGAACACCTTTGGAAGAGGCACTTTTGTCATATGCTTTTAATAGGTAAAGAAAATGAGACTCAATCAGCCTAGGTAATTGTCCAGAGTTTAAGCAGCTGGTCAATAGTGCAATTAGGATTCCAAACCAATTAGGATTCTGACATCACATCATATGGGTATGGAACTCTTCAGTTAAAAACTGAAACAGAAAAAGCTTAAGGCAGGGTCAAACACAAGCAAATAATGAGATAAGGAGTAGGTAAAGGGTGGTTATTGAAGAAAACAGCTCCAGTAATCAAATAATAGAAATCACATTGGCCCTAAGGCCAACTAGGTTGAGTGAAGTCAAGTAATAAAGTAGAATATAGTTAGATTAAGACCATAAAGATCTCATTTTTCCTTATTCCATTTATTGCTACACATCTTTTAGGGAACACCAAGTTTCTATTTGGATATTTTTAGCAATAGGGAACTTCTGTCTTTATTAAATTGCCAATGATGTGCTGGTAAATCAAGTCTTTTTTTAAAAGCCTTATTTGTGGTGTTTATCAATTTCCATGGTGTAAGTATGCACATCATGGTGAGTTTCAAACTACCACAATCACAAAATTCCTGAAAATGCAATAAAAAGGTTTCATGAGCGGTTAGAAGATGAGGCCAATGCATCCCTGGAAGCAGCCCATCGTTTTCACCCTGCTCCTTTTGTGATGAAGTCACCCCTCCGTTGGATCTGACAACCACTCCTTATCAACCCCTTATCTCCTTATTTGCATCCCACTTAGATATCTGCTTCTCAGTGGTTGGGGACTACTGGGAAGTACCTAAGCTTAGTACCTCTTTGGCTTTTCAGATAATAGTATTATTCCGTCTTGCATTTATTTGCATAAGATTTTCTTTAACCTGTCTTTCTCCAGGCTGCCTAATCCCTTGTGATCACTCTGGACCTTGGTGAGGAAGGCCATTGCTCATGCTTTCTTCATTGGGTGTTTGAGGTAGACATCCTGTGCCTCCTCCAAAAATACAGCTGTCTCTACAAGTTCCTGAAAATCTAAATGATGCTCAGTTACATTTTATTTTTATTTTTTATTTTATTTGGGTACCAGGGATCGAACTCAGGACCTTGCACTTTCAAGGCAGGCAGCAGAACCACTGAGCTAAACCCCCACCCTCAGTTACATTTTAAGATGTTTACTACTATATGTACAGGCTAGTGGATGGATTTCAAGTCATAAACATGCCCCTAACCAGAACAGATTAAACAGTTATTCAGTATTTGGCATCTCAGGTCTAAGTTAGAAGATGGAGACAGGAATGAGGGTGCACAAGCAGAGAACAGGTCCAATTGCCTTTTGGGACACTGCTCAAACATTTTGTTCCCATTTAATCACTGTGTTTCACTCCCTATGTTTATCCTAGTATTCCAACTCTGCTACAATCATGGTTTCCATCGACTGCCATGCAATTTGACAAAGAATCACTTCTTTGTTTTTTGGGTATTTTTGTACCGGGGATCGAACTCGGGTCTTTGAGCTTGCGTAGCAGGCGGCGAAACCACAGAGCTAAATCCCCGGCCCAAGAATCACTTCTCTAACATAATTTGAAGGGTGTCCTGCATAATACCAAGGAAACTTCAGAAAATAGTGGATGTTAGGAGAAGGCTGTAGTATACGAGATACGCCTATACAGAGGAAATCTGAATAAATACAGACCCTTAATTCAGTTACGTTGGTAGTTAAGGAGCCAAAGTGGAGCGCAAAAGGACAGCTGAATGCTCTTAAGATTTAGTTAAGGGTACCTTTATCATTTGTACATTTTGTGATCTTCTTCGAATATTTCCATACCTGACCCATCTGGAATTAGAAATTCTTTATTCTTAAAAGCACTTAACAAAACAAACCAATAAACCAACAGGCACATCTTTCTCTCTAAGAAATTCTTGTATGCTTCATATTAGTGTTTGGAGAATAGGTGTTAGCTGTATTACTTGGCCTTGCTGCTGAAGGGAAATCAGCATCTCTTAAGATGTAGAGGGCGTTTCTGTGGCACTAAAAACAAACATCTTTGACATGATAGTCCTATGTATCTGCCAGGTTTACATAATTCTCAAGTCCAAATTCTCAGGTCCAAAAATAGAATCAAGTTTTTAAAATCTGGGTCTGAAGCCACTGCCTCCTTCTCCGTTGTCATTTCTTCTTCTGATTTACCAAATGAAGGTCCCTATGCTGGCCATACACTGGACCTGTTCTCAGCTCCTTGAACTCTAGTTTGTGTCACAGACAAAGAAACAGTTACAGAAACACATGCTAATATTATTATAGGGCTTGTTAGGGTACTGTGCAAATGTGGAGCCCAGTCAGGGGCGGTATGGGAAGGCACCTGTGAGAAATGGCAGTGAAACTGAGCCCCTAAATATGGCTTGACTCACCTAAAGGCAAGTGGGAGATGAACAGGATGTGCTCCTCTCTGGTAAAGTGATGGAATAACCAATGAGAGACTGGAGTGTTGATGGAACTAAAAAAATTCAATATTGCTGGAGGATGCAGGTTAAGAGAGGGGAAGTGAAGGATGAGAAAAATGGAAAGAGATGAGACTAGAGAGGCACAAAGGGTTTATTATACAATAAAAGCTAACTAATGTGAGGTTATGAGCTCGAGGGAAGTAGGCCAATCTAGAAAGGCAGGAGAAAATCGTGCATTGGGTTGACACAGCTCGTCTTAGAAGAGTTGGCTGTGCAAGTGGGGAGGAAGGGCCATGAGGACAGTCAAGTGTATCACATATGATTCTACAGCAAATTCCCAGGTCCGTGTGCATGGGGCAGAATGGTCCTTTCATGGGATGCCAATGGTTGTCTGCTCACCCACCCATACTCATTGTAGCATAACCTGATTACATATGTGTTTTACCTTCCTAGTGAAATGACAAGCCACTTGTAATGGATCCTGGATTATATATCTTTAGAACCTGGAGGGTTCATAGTAAGAATACTCAGTAAGTCATGAATAGATCTTTATTTAAAGGGGGTAAGTTAATTTTACGTGTCCATTTGATTGGATTAAGAGATGCCTCAACAGTTGTAAATATTATTTACCAGTGTGTCTTTCAGAGAAGAGATAACCATTTGAATAGATTAAGTAAAGAAGACAGGGTATCATCCAATCCATTAAGGGCACAGATATAACAAAATGTCAGAGGAAGGGTGAATTTAATTTGCTTTGTGCTTGGGTTGGGATATCTATTTCTTCCTGCCCCTGGACATTAGTTCTTGATTCTTGAGCCTTCAGACTTAGACCAGGCCTTGAAGGTTTCGAGTGGACCTGCACACTGGCTTTCTGTCCTAGGTCTCCACTTTACAGACAGCAGATCATGAAACTTCTCGGTCTCCATATTCACAGGAACAAATCCCTCATAATAATTCTCTCCCCCACTCTGTGTGCGTGTGCACACATGTGTGTGTGCTCTGTTTCTCTGGAGAACCCTTAATGACACAGAGAGAACTTTAAGAGTAAAGGCAGAAATGGATTCTGAGGTAAAATATAGAACAGGATAACTGACGTTATTTATAATGCAGGTAATAGAAAAGGTACAAATAAGATATAGAAATCTTCATCTTCCACACATTGCCTTATAATAGGGAACTGTTTATTCAGCTTTGCCAATGAAGTAATACATAAAAGAACATAGGAAAGGAGTGGGGACTAAAGAAAGCTTTTATAGGGAATTACATAAGAAGAAAAGGGGGTGCTGATTTGGGGGTGCTGATTGTTTTAATGTGCCACTAACAATTTTCCAATACTCCTGGCTGAAAGAGTCGATATAGGAGACAGTGGTAGATAAGCTACTGCCCCCTTGGCCTGGTGGGAAATTTCTCCTGGCAGAAGAAGAGATCAGAGACACAGAAGTCTATTTTCTTTGGAACACACAGGGTATGCTAGGAGTGAACATTTCTCAACTCTTTTCTGGTTTTTGTAAAAAGGCTCAACTTGAATATTGTCTTCCATTCTAGGTCATGCAGCAAATTCTATTAATTTATGAGTTGAAGAGAAACTTAGTTTTACCAAATGACTTTCTTCCTAGCTAACTATGAATCAAAATAAAAAAACAGATTTTTTTAATATACCACTCTCTCCCCCAGATAGAACAATTAGTAAATTAGTAAATTGTGCTTGCTTAGGCATGATCTCAATTAAAATGTTTTCTTTAAGTGCCTATAAGCTGAAAAACAATTCCTGTGCTGGTGCTTGTGAAAATGAATTTTAAATGGAATAGAGTTGCATTATTTAATAATTATGAGGACATTAGCAGGAAGAAATGTTCATTCTTTTCCAAAATGTAATTTCTTTGTTTGCACTGTTTATAAAATTCTGCTTGCATAAAACTCTTCAGCTTCTTTTTTCTTTCTGCATACATCTGCTCAGAAACTCCTGTGCGCCCTTTATCTACCCAGAGCTCAGAAGTGGTGCTAACAGAATAAAGGATTTCTTCTTTTCTTTAAAATGAGTAGAATGCAGTATGGCTTGGATAAGTGCAACCAACTGGCTTCAGAATTCAAACATCCCACTGCTTTTATTTTTTTCAGAGCCATAAAGGAAAACAAATGATGGAAAACAAATTTTTCTAATGTTGGAGACATTTAAAAGGTTTAGGAGGGTAATCTGAATATCACTTGAAAATATTTGAGTCTAATTTTATAAATATATTGTTTTTCACTTATATTCATAAATTACAGCATTCTTAGTGAACATAATGGCAGCTGATTCATTTTTCAGTTGAACAAATAATAAAGAATAGGAATACACCTATACACCATTCTACAAAATCTTCAGTCGTACTAAAATCAGGTTTTTGACAACATAATCATTCTTTGTTACATGGATGGATGGGTGGATGGATGGACAGAGAACAGAGACAAATAAATGGAAAAAATAAGACACAGGTTTACATTTCCATTTCTCTTAAATTCTTATTGAAAGCTGCACATCTCTCAAGGACTCTGTGGAACTTCTAAACAGTAAAAACGACTTTAACTTCACTACATTAGCCCTTCAAACTAATAGAATACAATAGAGTAGATGCTCTAGGAGGTATCTTCAGTCTAAGCCAAGTGAGACACACAGGACATAGAGGAAAGAAGAGAACTCAGGAGAAGGGAGAAGAAGAGAAAATCAAATGTACCCAACAGTGAAGCTGTTCAAGTGATGTTCCTGTCACCATTAAATTGTCCTATATTTTTCAAGAATAAAAGATTTCAACTTCCTAATAGAACACAAGCTTAACCTGTTCAAACTCAACATGCAGAGGTGCAGAACTTTCTTACTGAACATTGATAATGTTCCCCATTATTTATCTCACAAAAAGGAACTCAAGTAGATATCTTCAAAAGACAAAAAAGATTTATTATTGCATTAGAATTATACATAAAAATAAAGAGAATGTGGAATTTCAAATAGGTTTTTCCAAGTTTCGAAGGGTTGTTGTTTGTGTTTTATTTTGTTGTTTGCTTTGCTTCTCTTTGGTCCTATGTGATTACTGACTCAACTTGCTGAATATTCTGAAGGTCCTGAAGGGCTCTTAGCATGCTCTCTAATAAGCTATTGCCACAAATATATTTATTTATACAAGAAATACGTAATAATTGTGAACCAGAAGCTGTAAAACTATGGAATAATACTGTCAATATGTCAAGATTCTTATTCTTTAAATCAAGCAATCATATCAGAAGAGTCAAAGCCCACATGAAAAATAATTAGTTGCAAACAAAATTTGAATTCAGCTTTGCTCTCTTTTCAACACACTAGCTAACCTCACAACCACAACTGCTTTTTTTTTCTGAATAAGATAAATCCTTCAGACATAACTAGTCTTTGTTTTCATACAGTCAAAGAAAATGTCTAGCATACACACAGTGGCCTAAAATAACAGTGTATTGCTCAGAAAAGGAGAATAATTTGTTACGACCAATAGTTGAAATTTACTTTGTTAACTTTTTCTTTTTTCTTTACTGTACAAACCACTAATTCCAAAACTTAATGACTGGGAACAAGACTTTACTGGTATCATCCACAATTCTGTGTGCTGAGTAGGAGGTGCTCTGTGGTTCTCACTTGGAGCTGCCTGTGAGGTGGTAGCCTGATGTCACTGGGACTAAAGGTAGTGGAAGGCCTGACTGACAGGGAAGTTAAAATGGTGTTTTCATGCACACAGACACTTGGAGAACTGTCAACCATACCTCAGGATTTAGTTAATGTGTGTTTGTCATGGGCGAGTTATCTGCAAGTCCTTCCAAAGTATATGTGGATGTTCTTCGACTTTCAATGGGTTTTCCCCAACTACCCCATCAAAAGTTGAAAATATTATACATTTAAAATACATTTAATACACTTTACCTACTAAACATCAGAGTTGAACAAAACACAGTTCCCCATAGTGTTGATTGTTTGCTTTATGGGCTGACTGGGAGCTGAGGCTCATTGCCTTGTGAGAGAGCACACTACTGAATACTGCTAGCCAGGAAAAGATCAAAACCCAAAATTAGAAGTATAATTTCTATCAAATCCATATTGCTTTTGAACCATCATAAACTTGAGAAATCCTAAATTGAGCGATTTTAAGTCAGAGACTGCTAGTATATTTATTGTGTAATCATCTATGTCCTAACAGCTAGAGGAATGGCAGTTGCAGTGCAGTTACTTTACATCTGCTAACTGCCAAAACATTTATTTATGCACTTGTGTGTGTTCCTGTGTGTGCTGTATTTTTCCAATCAATATTTAATGATGTGTCTACATCAGGAAATGAGAAAATCCATGCTCTTGCATTCACAAACTTTATATTGAAATAGGGGTATATTGGTACTAAATAAGTAGACAAGTAAGTGATATAATTAGAGATTATGGTAATAATTATGAAAGAAATTCTAAAAGCAGGCCTTGGGTAATACTATGAGAAACGAGTCATTAAATGTATACCCTGAGCTCTTCACAATTTTCCTATTATTGTGCTGACTTTTACTCACTGTTCATAGAAACTTCATTTTGCACAGTGGCTTTTATAGGTATCAGGCAATAAACCCCAGCCTTGGAAAGGGAAGTTAGAGGAAAAATTGAGGTTCCAGACCTATTGTCATTTAAAATTAAAAAAGAAAACAAAAAACATTTTCACATTTCAAATAAAAATTTTAAAACAAGAAATTTCTTAAGACCAAAGAAAAAAATCCCACAGCAATAAAGAGTGTGGCATGTGCTATTATTGTGATATATCCATAGAAAAATAAAACTACTCAGAGGGCAAAGCAAGAACAATCTCAACCTCTGACCATCAGCAAAATCAATTCATATAGCTACTAAAAACACTGCTTCAATATAATTTGTTCTGGACTGAGTGAAAATAATTGTCTGAATCTATCTGACATCCTCGCTTTCATGGTCTGCATGAAGATGTAAGGCAGTATAAAATCAACAAAGTTGCTCGCAAGGAAAATAAAACATCTTGCTTGGACAGGTCAATAATATGTCCAGGACTTCTACAGCGGCACAAAGCAAAGGCTTCAGGAAAGATGAAAGATTCCATAATGAGTCTGATTAGCCACTCAGTAAAGGAACCTACAGAGAAGAATGCCTCTTCAACCTGGTGAGACTCTCTCCAGACACTGGAGTATAAGGAGGAGAAAACAAAGTCATTTTTACCTTACACTAGGCGAGCATAATTGCAAATGTTTTTCTTATTAATAAAAAGAAGTCAAAGCCTTTCAAGAATCTAACCAAGTAACTTGCTTTAACAGCACTCAACAGAATTTCTTCTGTTAGAGAAAAATAATAATAAATCCAGAAAAGTAAATGTCCAACCTTAGTGGTACATCTTTACTTACAAGTTGAGGACATTAAACTTTCTCTAAGGTAACTCCAAACTCTGACAGCAGCATATGCCAGGTAAACTGGAACACTGCTCCAGTAAGCCAAGCCACATTTTATTCCACTCACTACTGAAAGGAATAATGTTAACACAATTAAATTGAACACTAGGGTAGCAGCTTCCCACAGCTGCACTCACTGGGCCCACACACATATTTTAGTGCACAGTTTTCCATGCATCTGTTGTCTTTCTAATTAGTAAGCATGAGTAACTAATACAAAGACTTTACAGAATATCATGGTTCAAATCATCCTCATGTCTGATCATGTTTTCATTGCTGATTTAGGACAGAGCTTTGCAAAGTGGGAAAAGCGGAGAAAAATGTTGAATAGGAGTTTCAGTGATACAAGTAGGAATTTAGTTGCCCTAGCAAAATATGTGCAACTTTTTCATTTCAATTTGCAACTCCTTATTATTCAGTAAAACGGAAGAAAGGGCACAGTGAACATTAAACTGATAGATCACAGAATCCTAAAAATTTTTAACTTCAACAAAAAAATAAAACTTTCTTAAAAGGATGGGGTTTAATCTATAGATTCTTGAAGTTAACTTCTACTGAAAGTTCTGTATTAGTTTGGAATGCTTTGTTTAAGCTACAAGGAAAAGAAAACTCACTATAGTACAAAAGGTCCTTTACTTATCACCTAAGAAATCTAAAAGTAGGTGATTTAAATTTGATGATATTATTTAGAAACAAGATTCTAGGCACCATGCTTAAATTTGTTTGCAATACATAATAATTATTTCTCCCAGACTAGCATCACCACCCCAGCTACATCTCAGATCATCAGAAATTATGATTTTTCATAAGAAGCAGCCAACCTAGATTGGCCCCCATGTATGGTTGACAGTAGGTTGTGCACCCCTGTGAGAATCCTATGCCTCCACTGACCTGTCAGGAGGTGGAGAGATGGGGTGCAGCTGTAAATACAGGTGAAATTTAGCTTGCTCACAAGCCCCTCACCTCCTGCTAACAGAACACAGACCAGTACTGGTCCATGGCTTAGGGGGTGGAGTCTCGTATAAGAGGATGTGCTTCACTCAAGGAAGCTAAAACAGGCAAAAGAACTAGTGGTGAACATGAAATATACTCAGTTGTAAAGCTAAGATTTTAAAAAGGCAAGAGTCAAGGTAAAAGAAGAGTAACTACCCATGTTATAATGAAACTACATATACAATAATGAATTTAAAATGGAGGAGAAAAGGAAAGGGTAAAATAGAATAAGCTAGCAAACAGGTATGAGTCAAATAATATAGTTGAAACATACCAAACCAAATATAAATTCCTAAATGAAGAAAAATGAACTAAAGGGCATAGAAGAGCACTTGTAATAACTACTAAAATAATAATACAAAATTTCTCCAAGATTAGAAGAAATGGCTTCAAAGGAGCAAAGAAAACATATTCTTAGCTGCCCCATTGTGGGTGCCTCGATATTCTGATTTGATATTCTGATTTGCTTACCTTTTACGGCCACAAATTTAGAATGCATTGGATACACCTAACCTCCCAAGCATCACAGATGAGCAACACAGCACACTGTAGTGCACTGGTTGTTTCCATTCTATGAATGTGTGGTTGTCTAGGGGCTGTGACTTGCTTCTGCTGTCCAGCATCACAACAGAATATCCTACTGGATATTGGTAGGGAAAAGATCAAAATTCAAAGAACAATTTCTACTGAATACATATTGCCTTTATATCATTGTGAAGCTGAAAAATTCTAAGCAGAACAAAAGTACTCAGGGGCTATTTGTTTGGACAACATAAACTAAATGACAGAATTGAAATTAAATTTATTGGTTATATCTGTAAACATAAATGAGCTTAAACTTCTGTAATACATTGAAAGTACATTAGATTTGCCTCACAAGGCAAAATCTAATTCCTAATTCTATAAGCCCTTTCCTAATTCATTTCCTTTCCTTTTTAAATATCAATATGAATTCATGAATTCTTTTCAAAAGAAATGATTTATCCCTGACATTTTTCTTTTTTTGCCTTTCAAATTGTCTCAAGTTTGAAAGTAGGGCACTTTTTAAATAGGTTCTTGTGTTCTTTTGAGAAGTCTTCTCAGTTTTTTAGCATTTCCTCCTTTATGGCACATCAAAAAGGAAGTAATTCAAATGCCCCACAGTAAAGGGTTGGGGGCAAAGCAGTATCCGGACTGCAGTGTCAGTTAAAACCCACAGATACTACTTCTCATCTCTCAACTTAATCAAAATTTCAAAACTGACAGGTCAGCCAGATGAGGGGGATAAGATGCTTCTCCACCATGGATGTTGGAAAAGTAAGCTGTTCTAGTCTTTAGTGGAAGAGATTTAGTAATATCAAATATGATTTTGTTTACTTTTAGCTTTTGATTAAACAACCCTACTGACAGGAATTTATTCTGAAAATATACCTCCAACAATAAAAAATATGTACATAGGTTATTCAGCTTGGAGATATTTGTTGACAAAATGTTGGAAATAACCTAACTGCTCCTTGGTGTTCAGCTAAATAAATTATAGTTCAATTAAATAAATAAACTACCACAGCACAGCTGGGAAAAAGAATAAGGATTGCTATCAACTAATTGGAGTGATTTCAAGGAATATTAAGTGATAAAAGCAAAACAAAAAATGCATATGTAATATTCTATATATTTGTACATTGAGCTTTAATATTTTACACATTTTAAAATAAAATCAAATAAATTCCTAAAATTATATATAGAGAGAGACAGGAGGGACTTTAAAGCTGAACAACAGAAATAAATTACCCTACCCTAAATTAATGATATAAACATGGGGAAAAAATGAACTTACTCAAGCAAACTTTGATCCAGATACTCTGTACCGACTTAGTTGAACATAATCTAAGGTCAAAAAGAAATCTGGAATTTCACTTAAGTAGGAGAAAGTATTTATTGATCTTAAACTATTCATATTGATTGACATCAAACTATTCATATTGCTAGCAGTGTAGTAATTTTACTATGATTTTTTTATTATGATGACAAATTTATTAATATTTTGAAAACCATGATTCCTACTGAGAGGAAGGGACAGAAATACGAAATGGTCAGGAAAAGGAAGAGCTTGCGATACTGGATTGGAATGGGGTGTGTCACTAAACTGCAGATTAAATAGCCCCCATGTTCATGTATTCTGCATTAGTTGATTCAACCAACCAAAGATCAAAAATATTATGTGTGTACAAAAATGTTATGTGTGTACTGAATATTTACATATTTTTTTCTTTGCATTATTCTCCCAACAACACATTATAATAACTATTTACACAGATTTTCATTGTTGCTGGTATAAGTAATCAAGAGATGACTTAAAGTACATAGGTGGATGTGTGTAGTTTACACACAAATGTTATGCTGTTTCACTTTAGGGACTTGGGCATCTGAGGACTTTCATCTCTATGAGTACCAGAAGCAATCCCTCAAGGATACTAAGGCTGACTACTTATAGCTCTGTCCATCAAAACTAGGCTTAGAATAACATCAGTATCTTGATTTTTAAACACTATTCCTCACCAAATGAAACCACCTAATGGGGAAAAAACTCTTTCTAGGTCTGAGGTAGGAAAAAAATACAAACTAAACATTTGTTGTATGAAGGAGAAAGTGTAAAAAAAAAACTGATAGGGATTTCTCAAAATGATGGGAGTCATCTTGAAAAAAGTGTCTCACTGTCATCAAACTTGGGACGATGCAAGAACCTGAACAAGAGTAATGTCAGCAATGAATCACTACATTTGAAAAGAATCCATGAAATTGAATGAAGAAAGTATCACAGAATTAGAAAATCATCTGGTACTCACTGATGTAATGATTAACTTAGACAGGAATCATCAATAAATACTAAAACCTTGGGGAAAGGTTGGCAAGAAATAAGGTGTTCACATGTCTCAAAATATCACCTCAGAGATTTCTTATCACCATGAATTATAAAGATGATCTGTAGCTTTATAAGATTTGTAGATATCACCTCTGTGAAACAAATGAATATATTTATATCATCAAAAAAATGGAACTTCTGATATTATACCACCTGACATGAAACACTGAAAAGGGTATAATCTTATTTGGGTACATTTTGAGCCAAAAATGTAAGCTCCTCATTCAGATTCTAAAACAATCATCAAACAAATCCAAAATGTGATTTATTCTACCACCTATCAGCCCAACCTCACAAAATCATCAACCTGAAGGATGGGCCCCCACCCCTCCTCAGCCCATTGTGCCCCCAGCAAAACAGGGAAGTTCTTCTATATGCATGGGACAGGGGTCAAGAGATGGAACAAATAATAGCCATGTGTGATCTGGGGTTCTCTATCAAAACAGACTGAGGGCTGGGGATTTAGCTCAGTGGTTCTGGCGCCTGCCGCACAAGCGCAAGGTCCCGAGTTCCATCCACAGTACCAAAAAAATAAAACCCAAACAAAACAGACTGATAAAAGATACCAGTGTGACAACTGGGAAAATTTGAATATGGACAGCAAATCTGATAAAATCATTAATTTTCATAGAAGTGAGGACGGTATTTTGGTTATACAGAAGAATGTTTTTCACCTTTTCAGGAGATGTACCCTGAAATATATAGGAATGCATTTGCACAATATTTCCAATGTACTTTCAGAGTTCTGGGGGAAAAGTGTATGAGTATGTCTGTGCGTATATACAAAAATATTAATTCTTAGTAAACACAGATAAGCAAAATGTGTATGCTCATTGTACTATTCTTTCAACTTGTCTGTGATTTCAAATTTATTAAAAAAAAAACTACTAGAGGTAAAACCATTAGAGACATAATTTTTCTTCAATTATCTAAGTTTAGGCCCTACAGGGTATAGCTGAATATAGAATTTATGCCAGAATGATAGACTGGTAGACAACTGAAGAAGAAGCAATTGTATCCAGCAGCACCAGCAATCAAATGGAAGCCAAGCCACCACCTGCAGACCACCCACTATCACTCTGACCAACAGGGAGCATGGCCTGGCTCAGGGAGCACACCAGCTGTCACCTCTAGATGGCTGTCCGCTGAGTGCTTTTCATCCACAGTCACTTTCCCTTGCACCATGAAACACCCATGACAAGGATCCCCACCCAGACTCTGAGAATTCTCTTGCAATGCGGTACATTCCAGTGCAGATGTTTGGTCCCTCTTACATACTACTCTCCCTCTAAGTCATTTAAATCACTGTCCAAGAGGTATTCATAAAGAAAACCATGGCTCAGTGATCAGGAAACAACAGAATTCAGGAAGAGCTGAGGAGAACTCAAGAAGACAGTGTACACCAAGAATCTTTCCCGGTGTCTTAGTTACTTTTTTGTTGCTGGGACAAAATACCTGACACTATTAAGGAAGGAAAGATTTATTTTAGCTCAGTTTGTAGAGGTTTCAGTCCATAATCAGCTGGCTCCAAGGTAGGGTGACATGGCAAAGGGGCATCATAGAGGAGAAATAGTTCATGGCAGGGCAGGCAGAAAGCAGCAGCAGCAGCCCACACCCAGCATGGGCTTTCCCATTATCCATGCTCAGAACTATGCTAAACCAATCAGTGGACTAATTTAACTATCACACACACCCTTAATCCATTTTCACACACCCTGGGTCCAGCCACCTCTGAAAAGCCCCATCTATCAGTGTATGAGACTTTGGGGGCATCTAGACACCAGCCATAACACTTGGACCACCAATGCAAACAAAGGCTCTCATTTTTCCATTAAGTGCAAACCAGAACTATTGACAACAGGTATTTTGTAATCAAGAGCAGAAGTTTTTTGAGAATGAATTCAACAACTGAAAAGATCAGAGGTACAATGAGTGGTAAAAAGAACTGAGTTCCTAGAAACCCATATTACCTCCTGGATTGAGTGAGGCATTCCAGCTGGGAGTTACATGAGCTGATAAATTCCCTCCTTCCACTTCCTATTCTTTCCTCCAAATCAAGTGATTAAATTTTCTGATCATTTACTACTAAATCTCGGTTAAAACAAAACTTTGTGCAAACAAATGCTGACTATTCACATCCCTCCCTTGTCAATTCTCAAAGCACGCTAGGGTAATAAAGTCTCTGAGAAGTCCAGCAGTCAAAAAACCTTTTTCAGTTTGTTCAAATCAGTATGTCCCGAATGACTTGACTTTGGAAGTACCTGTTAACAATTCTTAGAAGTAATGGGTGGCAATTTTTGTGGAAATTATTTGCCTGTGAAGAAATCCTCTCCCATATCATTAATTAATTTCAACATGTGTCTATTTCCACATTAGGAATATGAAGGCCATGTGATCGAACCAAAGATTATGACAACATCAAAATGCTTAAATCTACTTGCAGATTTTGTGTATACCTGTGTTACACTCTTTAGATATAACATAAAGTTAGCTATTTCCTATTTTGACTATGACTTCCTAATAGGCAAAATAGGTAACATATTCATATTTATTATCTCCAGCTGAGTGACTTAGGAGGAGCTCAATAAATTGTTAAATGAATAAAATCATTACCAATTTATTTTTTTTCCTGTGGGACTTACAATTTCTTGTTTCTTTCCTTCATTTTCCCTTTTGTCACATGTTAAATTGATGCCTTTATTGAACGGCCTGTAGTAACTTCTAGTTCTTAAGTCTTGGGAGGATAGAACAAATTCAATCTCATTAGTGTGTAGAACTAGTTTAAATGATTTGCTCAGTGCACATTCCCTTTTACTTGTCCAGAATGAATCAGGTTTGATCATTACGGATCTCTTTAATCTTTTATTTTCTTGGACAAAATTCTACAATTAAAAATGGTTTTACTGCATCTTTCAAACTAATAATGAATGGCAAATTTAACATACTTTTTTTTTAATCAGGCTGGGCATATCAATATTTATTGAAATACCGAAAAAAAAATTCCACTTTGTTGAGAAATTCCTGGCAAGAACTGACATTACAATATGTATTTTACTGATATAGTAAGAAAATATCAGCCTGTAACTGACTTCACACTCTGAACATTGCTTGATATGTAAAATAAATATCCAGACATTACAGATTGTTAACAAACATAGGACAACTATAATAAACCGAGCTAAGCCAAAAACCTTTATGTTTGAGTCTGCCTTTACTAATAAGTCCTGTAATTGATAAGGCAGTTGGCTAAGTCAATGTCTGGTTAAAAAACTGGTTAACGATTCTCATCAGAGAAATTCACTGGCCAGTTTTGGAAGGGGCACAGACAGCTGTACCACTATCTTGCTTATTAGCTTCTGTTCGTGTTTTCACCAGCAGTATGAATGTGACTGTGTTGCCTGACTTGTGAACCACTCTCGGGGTGTAAGCCACCTGGTGAACAACATACCAGTATTTTACATTTTTCAGGTTTCATTTGAGTGAGGAGTATTATATATTTAAAGTAAGAAAACACAGATTTTAAGAATCCACAGGTTTGGCATTTCTGCGATGTTAAAGACCTTCCCAATGACTATTCTAATCTCCAAATTGCCTCGCCCATGCTATACACATGTAACAGAGCCCTTTCATTAGCCATTGACTGCGCCGTTCCTCTCCACCTGCCTTCATCAAATTTGGTCCTTAACTAAGGGAAGCAATGCCACTGCCGTTCTCTTAATGCTTTGGATCTGAACTCTGATCAGTGAGTTTTCATTGCCCTTTGAGCCATGAAGACAAAACAGGTAACTGAGACTCGGCACAAGCTGATGCCCAGCTTGGCTAGGGTGTACCCTTCATGTGGATGAGCATCAGAGGTGATTAACAAAAATAATAAAATAATCTTCTTTGTACACACTGAAGTAATACCTAATATCTCTGGTATACAACTTACGATGCTTGAAAGGAAAACGAAGTAAGACTCTACCTTGTTAAATTTACTTAAACAGAGGAAGTTTTGAGTTACATAATTTACAATCGATATTAAATAAGCTACAGTAAGAATTATAATTATGGAGCTTTACAGACATTTAATCAAGTGGATGATTTTAATTCATTAAGACCCTTCTATGTCCCTGAACTATGTTCCACTAACTTGAAGACATGCTACAGTAAACACATATATTTGGTTTCTTCTAAACCAAGGTAAAATGAATCACCATCATAACTGTCTACAGTTGAAACTATGATATACAATATAAATAAACTATTCAAAAGCCAGAAACATTTATGGAAAAAATTAAGAGGCTAGGAGATACTTTAATTTTTTACAGTTTCTACAAGTGATTGTGCTGCTGATAATCTCAAAAAAATTAAAGTCTAAATGAGATTCCCATTTTTGATTATAGTGTCTCATAACATACAATAAGTACTGTTAAAAATAGTTACCAATCAGAAAACTAACATTAAAGAAATTACTGCTTTTTGTAACATCACAGTCCCCCCTGGACCTAAAGAATGTAAACACTATATTTTTATTTGATTTTAAAGTATCAATACTTTATTTTGAACAAATGTTGATCCACATCTGCACAGCTACCTTTTAGAATCATGAAGTAAGGCAGGACTTTCATGCCTATGGCGTTTCATTTTAATAATACTGACAATGTCCAGAGAGGTTTTTCTGGAATTTTTTGTCCTCCAATGCTTCTTCTACATCAGTCTTTGGCCTATGACTTAGAAAGGTCAGTATCACTGTCTTCCCTTCCCCTTTGGGAAAAAATATTTTAATTACTCTGATATCTTTCAAGGCTACATGTAAAAAAAAAAATCACCGTTTCCATCCCTGGTTTAGGAGATTCTCATTTGTAACTAGAATGAACTTTGGGTCAGTCAGTTTATCAGATCCTTTTTTTTTTTTCATTTTGCATAGCTTCACATGCTTCAATTTTTATGTTCAACTACTTATTATACCCGTGACTATTCAACATCCCAGCAAAAGATGCTTAATCTTATTTTTTAAATGAATACAAACTTTGATGATTAAAATAACACATGTATCCTGGCAAGCCTTTTGGCCAGAAATTCTCATGAAATTCAACAATGCCAAAGCCACATTTCAGCAACAGTAGCAGAAATAAGACCTAACTTGCTTTAGTTATGGAGTATTTGCTTAAAATATTTGTAGTCATTTCTCTTAATATTAATTAATGCTTATACATGATAGGAGAGGGACACTGCCTGCTTTTTTTCCAATCATGAACATGTGACAAAACAAACCAGAACATATTATAAATGGCAAGCTGACATATTGTACTTAGAGACTATTCTTAATAGCTGTTTGCAGGTCTACAACACAGACATTCAGAATTCATGATTTAGTGGAGCTACTACTGGGCGTGTCTGAGCACAGGACCTCAGTACAGATTCCGTGGTCACAGGGCACAAGGTTCGGGGGGTCTTTGGAGGAAGAGAGAGGAGCAGTCACAGGTACTGCTGACACATTTGTGAGAACTGTTTCAGTTCAGCTTCACCATGGAGGAATTCTGTAAACTCAAACCCCCCAAGTAACAAGCCTAATTAATAACACAGATTAGTTCCTAAATTTCTTCACAGTGGAGATCAGCTTACATATACAAGAATTGTTCTGTAAGTTTTTTTCTGACAAAGTGTTGGAATCCATCTGTGAGTTCAATCCACTCCAATGTCTTTCATATAAACCTTTTGGGGATGTGAAGCCTTTGATTCATTTTGCAATACAAATACCCTGATACATCATTTATTTGCTATTAAGTATTTGATTATTATGTTTTTTTAAATTCAATATCTTTAAACCAAGTTTTTAATTAGTGTTGCTTGGAGCAGTATTTTTTTTCTCTTCTTGTTGTTCTTCTCCTCCCCACCCCAAACTCTTTTTGTTCTGAAAGCAGCACTCCTAGGGTTGTAACTTATGCTCTTTTTGCATGCAACATTTCGAGAAGGTTATTATAGGGGACATCCCCATTCAGGTGCTTACAGTAGAGGTATTCTTCAGCCTGTATGCTAATTACTTGGATTTCTAGTAGTCAAAGTAGCAGCTCCCCAAAGTTATCTCCTTGCTCCAGGTAGTTACAAAATGTGTAGTGTAGCAGGGCCGTGTTGATTTGTTCCTGGACACCTTCGACCAGCTGTAAGTTCTTGAGGTTTTTGACATCTAAACTAAAGATCACCAAGAACTTTAGACACACAAACTCTTGCTGATCCAACTGTAGGGTCCGAAGTTTTCCCACTAGCTCTTGTGCATAACTCACGAGGTTCTTGAGGGTGGCAACAGCTTGTGATGCTCTTATAGAAGAGTCCATTTGTTGCCCAGTAACCAGGAAGATCGAGCCTTCCTTTCCATGGACCAGACAATAAATGTGGTCAAGGATTAAAACCTCATTCCAGCAGTTCTGAAGCAACTTCATTTGGTCAGCAACCTTAAATTCTGGGAAGAAGATGCTAGTCCTGGCCCACTCAACAATGGAGAAGAGGGTTTGGTCTGCCATTTTGCACATAAGCCCAAATGTGCTCTTGCTGCAAACAGGCCATGATTTTGGCTTGAACTTGAGGCTCCTCTGGATCACTCTTTAAAAGTTTCAGTATCAGATGATTGCTGGAGAGCTGGTCACAATCCATGTAGGAATAGCCCATGATGGACTCAGGCGAGCTGGTATAGGGGTCTGGGTACTCAGACTTGATGGCCCTGTTGGGAAAACCACAGTATGTTTGGTAATCCTGCAGGCTTCCTTGAGGTGGCATTGTCATGCTAATGGAGGGTGTGACAAAAGGACTTCTGTCACAGTCTGCAGGAGGCAAGGAAGCATGGTTCAAAGGTGGGCCTCTGGAGGCAGAATGGATGTTCTGAATCACAGAGGAGATGTTCAGGTCAGAGGGCATTGCTTGGATCACCTGAGGCATGGCTTCCAGCTTAAGTCCATTGGCTCAGACGAGGGCTTTTTCTGTTGCTTCAGGGCCCAGTCTCTCTTATACATGGGCCCAAACTTATTCCTTCCTCCATGAAGTCAGTTGGCTCTTACCACTTCTAGTTTCACTCCGACACTCAGATATTTTTGAAATTGAAACAGTATGGATAATGTTTTCTCTGAGTTTTGTCAATTGGCAATTCTGTTTTTCTATACATGTGTACCTTTTATTAATTTGGACTGCTCACTTAGAAAATCCCTTGCAGCTTTCCCAGGTGAGGAGCCCATAATGATACCCAGACACTTTATCGCCACACATGGGACAAAGCTCTTAAGATCTTCATCATAGGAGTAATTCACCAGTTTTAAATTGAGACGCTTGCATGTTTTCCAGCATCTCCCCAATCCCCATGCGATCTAGCCAGTCCCAGGGTTTCGGTCGCCACTCTGGACAGCATGACAAGCGGGCGGCAAGCACGAATGGGGAGTCGGTGTAGGTCCGGAAGCACAGCACCTGGACACGGGCAGCACAGACTCAACTCCGACGGGAAGAGGGAAGGGAAGCCCGGTGCCCGCCTCTGCCGGGGCTGCTGGCCAGGACCTCGGGTTCAGTCCAGTCCTGTCCCCCACCCTGCGAGGGCGAGGAGGTCGGGCTGCGAATCGAGGGAGGTCTGCGAGGTCCCGGCGCCCTGGCGCAGCTCGGCGAGACAGCATAGCTGCCCGAGCCTCAGATCCGCCAGCCGCCTAGCTCTGGGGGAGCGGCAGAGGCGGCCCCGGGGCTCAACACACTCTTCTAATTTTTAAGGACAAAAAGAACTTCATCATATTTAAATAATGTGCAGTAATCACAGTACTTGTGGCCATATTGTTATTCTGAATAGTGCTGTATATATAGGGTGAGATAAAAGCAAAGAATAATTAAGGGAGTGTCCTTGAACCTGAGAAAAAGATACAGATGTAAAATGAATGAGTGATTTAAAAAAAATTTTAGAATAGATTTTACAATTGGGAATATTTGCATATAAACTCTTTATGAATGTACTCTAGCCAGTAACTGAAACGGGGATACACAGGGGAATAACCCTATCTGGCAAAATTTATGAATAAGTAAATCTTGGAAGGAGCCTATATACCCATCAGTAGATGAATGGATAAAGAAAATGTGGTATTTATACACAACGGGGTACTCCTCAGCCATAAAGAAGGATCAATGTGATTTATTTGTGGGATAGTGGATGCACCTCAGGTCCATAAGTGGAACAAATCAGACACAGGAGGTTAAATACAGCATGGTTTCTCTATGAAAAACCCTGTGTATAAATAATTTAAATAGCAAAATAAAAGAAAAATGATAGAAGCAGGGAGACAGATTCATGGAAATGGGTAGAGGATCAGAGGATAAGGAGAGATGAGAGGGTGGGGTGGAGATTAGAAAGCAAAAATGATTGATTCAATTTGTAAATGAATCAGTACCCCATAATCAGTGTATTTATTATGTAGTACAAATATATGCTAATAAAATTCTTAAAATTTAATAAAATTTAATAAAAATTTTAATAAAAACGCAATGTTGCTACCAAGGACAATGAAAGACAAGCAGAAATGCTATGGTGTACTTCCAGGAGCATACAGAGGAGCACACCATCAATTGAGTAGTAGTCCTCCCTAATACTTTCAAAAATAAAACTGAAGTTGGAGTCTTAAGCTCTATCTACCCAAATATCAATAATATCAGGGATACATCTTCCTAAGTGACAACATGAAAATGCAGCCAGAAAAATCCCGATCACAAAGCTTGAAATAACCTAGATTCTTCAATAGAAAATTTTCAAAAGAAAAATAAATATATAGGAGTCTAAAGGATATAGGGGATTTAAGATACTTACCAATCAATCATAACATTTGAGCCTTATTTGAATCCGACCCAAATAAATTACAAAAGAAAAACTATGAGGCCAGTAGGGGAAATTTGAAAACTGACTAGATATTTGAATATAAAAAGAAGTTATCATTAAATTTCTACATATAATGATGTTATGGTTTTATTGTGAAAAAGAATGGTTCTTATCTTACAGAGATACATACTAGAACATTCCATGATAAAATTGGCTTTAAGATAATCAGAGTAGAGGGATAATAAAATGAAAGAATGTTGGCCTTGAGTTGATAATTATCAAAGTTGGTAATGGGGTCATGGGTGTTCCTTATATTATTCTCTTGACTTTTGCTTTAAATTTTCAAAAAGGATCCATGATACTTGCAGTATAAGCATATGAAATAGAGATCAGATGTGATTCTCAACTTAGTATTTAGACCAAGTGACATAAGTTTCTGATGAAGTACAGTACAAGGAAGTGTTTTGAATGGGATACCTCATTACAGACAAGGCCATCTGAGTACAGTGTATTTCTGGTTACAGGAAATATACAAGGTTAATAATGAGCATGCACTTGAGCTAGGACTTGAACTATGTTTCGGATTCATTCTAATTTGGTGGTCTATGACGTTTTTTTCCAACAACTTCTTAAAGATCACCTGATTCCAAGTAAGCAATGATTACAAAAACATTCACAGTATTTGTGTCTATGTGCTTGTGTAGTATATACAGATGTAAAGCAGAGGGGCCCAGGATCCAGAGTACAAGCATGGAAGAAAAATGAGAATGTGCACATAAAACATTTCAGCAGAACAGGAATAGACTAAAAACATTTTTCTGTAGACTTTCTGTGCTTAACTTGATAAGAGTCCTGCTGAATTTCTTTTAGTTCACTGAAAAGAAAGAATGATTTCTCTATCACTAGTAATGAATGTAAGCACCAAGTTTTGAAGACACTAACTTAACCAAGTTTCAGAAAACCATGCAAAGAGATCATTAGGGGAGCACAGTTCTATGCTCCCCAGGCATAATTTTCTTTGCATTACTTCAGACATGCTAATTTAGTATGTCTGGATCAGAACTCCTATACCAGTAGGCATTTTATGAGTCAAATTCAACTCACCAGGAAACTAGACAGGAAAGAAAATAAACAAAAGCTACATTTCTTCTAAGTTACCTTTTAATATCTTTCTGCAAACCTTGTAGTAAATATTTCAATAGACATCATCGAGACAAACTGACAGATTTCTTTTGGCATTAAGAAGAAATTAGATTTTTCATCAGGTTCTTCTAATCAAGAAAAGAATAAGCAATAAAAGCATATTCTAAGTTTATCCATGTCATCACCATAAAAAAAATAACACCTCTGCATTGTGGACCCAATTTTGATTCTGACCTATGCAATTAAGTAATCAAATCCTGTTCCTGGAACTGGTAGTTTCACTCTGTGTGTCTCACAGTAATTTGACTTCATCTGGTGTGCAGCAGCTCTTTCAGCCGTGCCATTTGCATCTTGGACTATAGATGACAAACCTAGATACAATCCATGCCCAGGCAGAGGTGGTCTACTGAAGATTTCTTACACTGGAGACTGGCAGAGTCACATTGATGTACATGTGCAGTCCATCTGAAGATAATTACTGCTTTCTCTTCCCCCGGGCAATTTAAAATTTTCTTCTTTTTGATTCTTCTCATCACTGGTTTGCTAAGAATCATTCCTTTTCCTCCATTAATTTCCTGGCCAAGTTCACTGCCAACCAAAATTAAGGAAGAGAAGCATTCCAGATGCCACTGTCTCTCAGACAACTTTAGAATTTTAATTTCCACCAAAGGATAGGTGAAGTCATCAACACCTTTTAGGACTAGCCAAAATCAGTTTTATGGATTTGAAACATGAAGAAGTAGAAATTATTGGCTCTTTCTTCACCTTATATCAACACACATTTATTGAGCACTTACTGAAAGAACCATATTTGTTTGCAGAGAGATACGATAAAATGACCCCAAAATAGTCCCTTGATCACTAGAAATAATCTCAATACTGGCTGAAAAGTAAATTGAGAAACGAGAATTCAGAAAAGCTGTCTGATAAAAGAACTTGAATCAACATGTTCAAGAACACAACCACAGATTAAGTGAGCTCAAGGGTCAATCCTATCAGCTTTCCAACAGAAAATGAGTTACTAATTAAAGAAAAGTCTTGGCTAAAATTTTGATTAAAAGAAAACTTTGGTTTTTTTTTTTTTAACAGATTTGAGTATCAAGGCAGAGTAAGGCCCAATGGGCCAGATTACCCATATTTTTTTAACTCTTTGAAAGTAAAGCTGAGAAGATAAATTACCAGTATGGAATAAGTTATATCTTGCTCAAAAATACTCAAGATTATAACAATTTGCACTGACAGGACTGGATGTTATCAAAAGTGAATTTTTTTCTAATTGAGTCATTAATTGAATCATTCTGGAAGCACTCTGACCACAATAGTTATTTATAGATTCACTTAACATTCCTAATATACTCACTTTCATCAAACCTGTCCTATGGGACAATGAAATCCCAATCACCCCAATCATCTGAAGTTAATCAATAAGTACTGATTAAGGTTTTGCTGTAGACACTTAATGGGCTGGCATTAATTGATCAGGCAAAATGATTAAAATTACTCAGACTCTTATCCATAAAATGTTTTCCCTAAATTTTATTAATGTTAGTAACATTGTCATCTTCTTTGCTATTTTATTCCAGGTATTAGGAACACTGTAGGTGCTGGGAAAAAATAAATCTTTGTTTAATATAAATGAATGAATGAGTGAGTGAGTGCATGAACAGGAGTGTACCTCATAAGCACTCTGACTGGGTTGGGATTTCCCAAGCTATAGAACACATACTGACCCTACCTGAGACATAAATCTGCTTTTTCTAGGGACTACCACTTATGAATACCTTTATTTTGTGTTACTGTATTGACTCTGTGAATAGAAAGATTTTTAAAAAGGAGGAACTATTATTCCAGCTCAATCATTCTGTGTTTGGCCCACTAAAAAGCTTTGGGCCAGTATTTGACAGTCCCATAGATTCAAACTCTTCAAGAAAATGACTGAGGTCTCAAAATGCCATGATGGAGTGGATCTTCATAAACCACAGGACATTATTATTACTACCTCTGCTAAAAGAAATAATGGGTAGAAAACCAATGGTAGAAGCATATTATAAAAATAGTTAACTTTCTCTACCTAGAGAAGCCATCCATCATTGAGAAAGGAACAAGATCAAAGAAGACTGGTGTTGTGTTTGAATGTCTGTATGAATCTTGTTGGAGTAGCATTAACATTTGCAGCTATTGGCAGATTCTACCACCATACAGACGCTGGGTTGAAAAAACAGTGTTCTGTGATTAGGGTCAGAGCAAGACAGTTGTAAATGCTCCAGGTATAAGAAACAAATAATAAGGTCACCTCCGGAGTATAACAGCAAATTCAAGATATCAAAAAAGCACTTTCAAATAAAATTATAAAGACATAATTTCCTCAAAGGCAAACAAAAAACCCTAAAATTCCGATTTCTTTTCTTACTAGAAGCTTATGAAGGTTAATATAACTGATATGCAGTACAGTATAAACATTAGAACAAATATTCTGTTATTTATTTTTGCCTCACTGATCCAAACATTCATTCAACAAATATTATAGGGTCTTATATGTTAGGAACAGTCCTAGGCAGTGAAGATTCCATCATGCTTTTCCTGCCTGGTTCCTATATTCTGTGGAATGTATCTAATGGAAAGGGTAGTTGTCACACAATCTCACAGATGGAAATTTTTATTTGTGCTAAATACAAACTGAAGTGCTGTACACAGTGATTTGGTAAATGCAACAGAGAATCTAGCTACTCAAGGAAGACTAATAAAAACCATTATGGAACTCTCAAGAGAGTGACAGAATTAACCATGGAAAGGGGCATGGGAGGAGCATACAGTGGGCCAGCATGTGTAAAGGATCCATGGCAGGGGTGGGGGCGGGAAGGATCACACCTGATGGGTTCTAGAAAGAAAAATGCAGCCTTTAAGCTGAAGACAGAAACTTTTGTGCAATATATTTGGAGAGATGGGTAGGGGACAACCCACATGGTAGGATTTAGACCTAAAACGTTTCCCAAAAGTCTCATCTCATGTGTCAGAAGTGGGGCTTTCGGAAGGTGACTGGATCATGGAGGAGCTATAATCATCAGATGATTAACACATTGATAAGTTCATGATTGAATGTACTGTTGGAGGCTGGCTGGAAGGGGTGAGCTGTTAGCGACACGAAACCTGGATGGGTGAATTGTTGTTTCCAGCTCCTTCCTGTCTCTGCTTCCTGGCTGCAATGGGCTGAGCAGCTTTCTTTCTCCAGGCCCTTCCGCTGTGCTATTTCTACACTGGACCCAGCCAATTATGGGCTGAATTCTCTGAAACTATGAGCCAAAAAAAAAAAAAAAATCCGTCTTTTAATTTGCTAGTGTCAGGTATGTTGTCCCAACAATGAGAAAACTGACTAATATTCTATAAGGTCTTAAAGGCAATGGTCTGGATACAGGTATTGTCAAAACAATGGAAAGTTATTCTTAAGTACTAAGCATAAAGAAGTAACTAAATGGAGAGATGTTTTCTTTGGTTGGTTGGTTGGTTGGTTTGGATTTTTAATATTCACTCTTGCTACTGCATAGATTTAAAGAGGGGTAGAGTTCAGAAGTAGAAATTGGAAGGCAGATAAATAACTTTACTAGTGGGGTTGAAAAATTGTGGTGATTTAGACAGAGACAGTGATGGTGAAGGAGAGATGCCATCCGACTTCAGAGGTAGGATATCTTTAACTTGGTAGGTGAGGCTTCAAGGAGAGTCAAAGATGACATCTGACTTTCTAGCCACTTGTTGAGAGAAAAAACAGTGAAAATGGGCAGATCTAACGGGAGAGACTTTATATTTGGCCAGAGAGATTGCAGAAAAGAACTTAACACTGCAGGCTGCAGATCCTTTGAAAAGCTCACCTACAAGGTTGGACTCTGACTGGCATCGAAGAACCTGGATTTGGGGAGGGGTCCTGCTATTCTCTGATAAGAATGCTCCTTGCACCCAAACTATTTAAGCAAACAATGTGACCTTCACCGGAACACTTGCTTTCTTCCTGAGAGTGTGGGACTTGGAACATAACAGGTAAAAGCTACCTATGTGACTGTCCTCCCAATGCTAACCTGAGGCCCTAAGTCTAGTGAGCGTCCCTGGTAGACAATGCTTCATTTGTGTTGTCACAACCCAATGCCGGGGTCTTAGTGCTTTCTGTGGGACTTCAGTAAGAGGAGTCTCTTGGAGGCTTGAGCCTGGTTTCCTCTGGGCTTCATCCCATGTGCCTTTTCTTTCTGCTGATTCTGCTTTGTGTTCTTTCACTGACATAAAGCACACATATGAGTGTGACTGTGTGATGAGTCATGTGAGCTCTCCTAGTGATTTACTCAACTTGTGGGTGGTCCTGCGGGACATTAAGCTTGAAGCAGCAAAGCAATGAACACATGGTACATAGCAGTCAGAAATTCATGGGGCAGCTTTTAGATGGAGATTAAAACAAGGGTCTGTTGAGGGTATGTTCTCTTTCTGGACCCAATGTCCAGGACAACTTTCATAAGAAATTAGAATTTCAAACAGGGATAATCTCAAGAAGTCATCAATTCAAACAGATTCCCCCTTTTTTAAATGAATTAAAGTTGGGAGAAGTAAAATACCATTCTAGAGGCCTTACAACTAGTTAGTAGTAAGTACTAATAGCCCCAAACCATGACTCAAATCCCACCAGTACACCATTTACTGCCTAGCTGGAATCTGTCCTTTCTCAGAAGACCTCTTGTTGGTTTGCATCGGAATGTGCCACATGGTTGCAGATTTTCATCATGTTGCATTTTCAATTAAAACAGTTAAATGAGGTACCTTAAAAGGATGATTTCCAAGCTGCCAGGACAATAATGCCACAGACTCCACCAGATTTTATTAGAGTCAAATGACAGTATAAATCATTAGGAAAATGTGTGCCAACCACAGAAACAGCAATGCCTCAAACTCTTGGAGTACTGAACACCATCCAGTTGGCTGAGAAAGAACAATGTGGTTTAGAATCATTTTTCACAATTACTATCCTAGCTAGTTCATCGTTTTTGGCAGATATGCCCCTCACACATAACTGAACTCAGCTAATTTTCACTCTGCTGATAGACAAATATGATTTTTTTCCCCTCAAAAAAACCACCCAGAGAGCTTTGATGAAATCTGAGGTAGTGTTATGAAAAAAGCCCATTTGGTAGGCTGCCTTTAAATGATGCATATTAAACAGGTCACCCAATATTCATCACACAAAGTTCTGTGCTAAGATGGCTCGTCAAGAGTACCAGTGGTACTCATTACTAGACTCTGAGAGTCAAAGAGCAAAATCTCAGAGCATTTCTTCACTACATCTCCTTCTCTACTTCAAATTATTGTCCACTTTATATTTTGACACATGAAAATTGTACATATTTATGGAGGACCACGTAACATTCAATACAACCTCAAACATTATCGTTTGTTTGTGGCAGAAACATTCCAAACTCTTTCTTCTAGTTTTTTGAAACATAGAACACATTATCTGCCGTCACTTCACAAGGTAACAGAACAGTAAACTTTTTTCTTCCAACTATAATTTAGTGCCCACCCACTGATCAACCTTTCCCTTTTCCTTCTTTCCTATGTTTTTCTTTTGAACTGAGTTTGCCTTCCAGAAGGTAGAAAAACATATTTTTAAAGTTATTTCCTATGGGCTTCTCTAAAATCATTATTAGATCTTAACCATTATACAAGAAATATTGTATACCAATTTCCTTAAGCAATAAAATATTTACATACATAAAGCAATAAAAGCTTTTCTATTAAACTAACATTTTCACCTAAGTTTCATTTCTAAGTGGTCTTCTTGAGACTGTTCAAGAGCCCTACTATTGAAATCCTTGAATGAACATGTATTCAACAACTATCTAAATGAATATGAGTCTAGCTTCAATTGAACAACCCCTCTCGCAAAGAAAAGCGTCTGCCTACAAGGAAGAAGTGCCACATGTATCTCCAACTTATCATCTGCAATGGCTCTGGAGGGATGAAGGGTGGCTAGAAAGATCAGGATCACAGGTGACTTCAATTATGAGTTTTGTTATATGTATTATATATATTTTGTTTTATATATATTTGGATATATATATATGGACAGGCATTTATGGTATTCTTTAAACTTCTTGCATATCAAATCTTTTATAATAATAATTTTAAAAATATCAAATTCATAATAGGACACACATGTGTAAATACTGAATAGTTTCTCTAGTGTAAGAAACTGAAAGTGTAAATAAGAACTAAAAGGTATAATAGATAATGTGAAATAGGAAGAAAAGGGGAGAAGGGGTGGGGGAAGTGGGAGGGGTAGGGGAAAGGAAAGAAGGGAATGGAATTAATATGAGAAAATGAAAAAATGGAAACAAAGTCTTTGTAAATAGGGAGGGATGGAGGGGTTGAAGGGAGGGCAGGGGAATGGGGAAAAATAAGAACCAGGAGAGATTATATAAAGGTGCAGATTTCCAATGATGAATGTCACTATATTGTATACCTAAATTGTACCAATAAAATTAATTTAAAAATATCAAATTCATGATCTGGCTATATTGACATTCTCAGGTTCTTGAGGAAGAATGTTAATTTACCTGGAGTCAAACTGGATTTTCTTTAGTAGTGTAAAAATGGTCCACTGCATTAGCTAAGTATGTTAAAACCAGCTCTATTACATTGAGTTCCCAAAGGCTGGGCCAAATCTTCATGACCTTTCCTACCAGATGTCCTTTGTTGAAGGAGAAACTTGAAAAAATTATATAAGCCAAAGATAGTTCCTATCAGGGCAGGTAAAGTGAAAATATCTTCTCATGCTAAAGCTGCCAGCTTCCCAAGTAGAAAACACTGTCAGAAAAAAAAAGTTACAGTGAGATCAAGAAAAAGTTAAATTGGCTAAATGTGCTTTAAAATGGCCCATAAGTCTAAAAGCCTTTCCTCTTCCTCTTTCTGGTAATTGAGAGACAGAGGCAAGCTCTGCTCACACAACTTGGGGCTTCAAGAACGGCAAAATGGTGGATTCTCAAGCGGGTTCCTGGACCCAAGCATCAGCATCAATGGAGAACTCCTTAGAAATGCAAATTCCCAGACTCTGCGAGGGGTGGGAGTTGGGGTGGGGGTGGATGGAGGACAAGCAGCAATCTTTTCTTAAAAAAATCCTCTAAGTGATTCCAATGCCTGTTAGCTTAAGAATCGCAGACGTAGACAATGCAATCCTAGGTCTCTGGGTGCAGAATAATTAGGGTCTGTCCGTGATGAATGAGGTGATCTTGTTCAAGTTACTTAACCTTTTAGGCTTTAATTTCCTCATCTATAAAATGAAGATAACATACTTCCTAACTCACTGGAACACTGGCAAGAAGATACTACATAAAAAGAGTTTGGCAAGATGTTTGACATACACTGAACACTCATTAAATGTGAACAATTATTTCTCTACTATGGAGGTAATCACAGCTTTGCTCATTCATTTATTTAATTAACATTTACTGAACATTTATCACATACTGTACATTGAAATCACCCAGAGAATTCAGATATAATCCCGTTGCCTGGGCCCCAATTCATTCCAAAACATAAAGAATGAAACCTGCAAACAAAAGCTACAGCCAAATGTACAGTGGCTGGATGATCCCAGAGACGCTTCTGGAGAGACATCTTTTCCCCAACAGGCTTCTTTGGTGTCTGCTTCTCCTCTGCTTTACTGATCTTAGGAGGCACAAGCCATGTCTTTCTAAACTCCCTCTGCATGATTCCATGTCTGACAAAGAGTAGAAGGAGAAGCTTGTCCATGCAATGAGAAGTGAGTCGTATTTCTAGAACTGGGCCCTCCAACTCCTGGAGCACAGTATGACAAGACTGAAGAGTAATTATACAGCCATCCTGTTCATAACAAACTCTCATAAATGTACATTTCCCCGAACACATCGCCCAAGCCTCAAGGATAGACATAGTGGTTTTGCTCACCAGTTACCAAGGCGAGGAGTGACATGGCAAAGCTTTTAGATTAATTAAAAGAGACACCCAGGCACACTTCATGCCATTCTTTAATCTCCATTCTCCTGTGATAAATATGGAATGACAAGAACAGGCCCAGGCTAACAAGCTAGAGGCAGGGCCTATGGAGACTCAACAAGCAGCCCTCACAAACCACAGCAGGGCCCAGGGCTCTGAAAAAGGAAGAAGAGGAAAATGAACAACATGACTCCACTGTGTTGCTGATGGGTCACCAAAAGAGTGCTCTGAAGGAGCATCTTCCCTTTCTGTGACTAGTAGCAATTAAAACAACAGATTAAAGAGACAACAGCAGCTATTATAATTAAGCAGTCAAAGAAAAATGATAACAATTATGATTCATTGAAGGTATTCTAGCATCAAGCACTGTGCTAGAGGTTTCTAATGCAAAATTTCATTAGGCTGTGACAGCCTCAAAGATCCTTGCCTCCTAGCATACATAATCTGGTGTACCCTTTTCACATGGAATCTGTGTTGACTCCAAGGACTAACTGAAAATGATAGAGGTAACTACCTCTCTCTTTGACTTGTCTGAGGTCAGATCATGAAAGACATCACCTCTTCCCACACAACTTCTCAGATCACATGCCAGCACCTTGTCAAGTGGACACTCAGGCAAGGACTACACACAGAGGAAAGAAAGTGCCAGCCATGTGACAAGGCCACTTTGGAAGTAGGCTTTCCCATTCTCATCTGGCTCTGGAGTCTTTCAGCTGAAGTGTCAGATGGCACAGATCAGACAAAAGCCATCACCACTAGGTTCTGTTGGAATTCTTGATCCAGAGTCTACTAGATAACAGTTGTTTTGAAAATTAAGTTCAAGTCAGGCATGGTATCACATGTCAGTCATGCAGCACACTGGGAGACCGAGGTAGGAGGATGATAAGTTTGAGTCAATAAGAGCCTATCTCAAAATAAAAAGAGCCGGAGACATAATTCAGTGCAGAAGTCCTGGGTTCAATCCCCAGTACTGAAACAAAAATTTTCCCCCTGTGGTATTTAATTACACAGAAATAGAGAACTAATACATACTGAATCCAGGTTTACAGATTTGGGAGTCCCAGCTCTATTCGGTCATGCTACTCCCAACAGATAAACATGAGGCGTGCAACCTAATTCCCATTCCTTTTGTTAGGGGAAAAGCAACCATTTGATAGAAATCCTTCAAGTGCTTCGGTTGCCTAAAGATACTGTGCTTTTCCTACATGGCACCTGCCATTCCACCTTGTAATTTAGTCATCTCTGCATGAATAGAACTTCCTGATGGACAGGATTAGTGGCTTCCAGATAGTGCTGTAAGTAGCAGAAAGGTAGGGCTAGGACACTGTGCTCATCTGGTGGACTCTGGCATCAACCTGCCTGTTTTAGCACCTCTGCTGTGCCGCTTCCGGGTGGGTGATCTAAGCTTCATGGGGCCCAAGTCTGTCACTCTTACAAACAGGGCCAATGTTAACACATACCCTTGTTTGTACTGAACTAGAAAAATACTCATAAAGTACTCAGTACATGGCTCAGAGCGAGTGTTCAAGAAATGTTACCCATTTGAATTATTATTATCAAATAAGTGCTGAAACACTTCCCAACATTTTAAACGAACCAAGCAAAGCTCAGGTCCAGTGAAACAAGTGGTTTTCTGGGAGGCAGTCACTAGGCTGGCCAAGTTGCCAACGCTGAGGCCATGACTCCTGGGGTCCATCTTGCCCTGGTAGCATAATAAGAGTGTCAGGGAAAGCTGCCATGGGTTTCTACCCTCCAGTGGGACATTCACAGACAGCAACTTGGCTTTTTCCTGAGAAGAAATGGAAAGTCACATAAACAGGGCTTTACAGCTACTTTTGCCCCCGTCTTATTTCTTAATCCCATTATATTCTTATCATTTTGTCAATGCAGACAAAACTGCTTAGCTCCTGCCAACACTTGCTCCAATGCCTTCCCTTGTGGCTCACTCCATCTTGGTTTTAATAAGCTGTCATGTGTCTTATTGTCCCCTTAGGTGAATCCTACTTAAATATATCATGATTCCCACCTTGCCTTGTGCTTTGCTTTATGTCTCCTTTCTTTTCCCCCTTAACCATGAGAGAGCTTTCTGTGTAAAATTGTGTTCAGAGTCTAAAATACTTCCACAACCTCCTACTTCTAGGTAAGACCAAGAAAGAAGGAATTGGGAAGCATACCAGCTGCAGCAGCCCACCCCCAAATAAGCACAGATGGTTAGCTTTGCAAGGGGCTGAGTTAAAAAGGATCAAAATGTAGAGCCTATCTTCAAAAGGTGCACTCCCCTATCTAGAGGAGATTTTGAAACAGTACTAATAACTAGATTAAAAAGTGCCAAGTGGTGAATGCCACGAGCAACACAGATGCAAGCCTGGGTACCACTGGAAGGGCAAACGTGGGCGGAAGACTTGCAGAGAACTCAGTGTTGGGTAAAAACAAGAGGAGAGCAGAGACCACAGGAGGCAGAGAAGGGCAGGGAGAGTGCTCCAGAGAGGATAAATGAAAGGCAAGGAACCAGAAACGGGTGGGAAGATAGGGGAAATACTAGGGACTCATGTTCTTTCATCATTCTGGAGACATTCTGTAGCAAGTCAAGGACTGGGATTACAGAAAAGCAGTATCACACTAGAAAATACTCTGGCAATGTTGAGCAATAAAAATTTTCAAGAAAGAAAGAGTAAAGAATGTTTTGTAGATCAAATAGGTGGCATCTGAATTTCATTATTAAGAATAAGTAGTATTGATGGCGAATGCCTGTAATCTCAGCCACGTAGGAAGCTGAGGCAGGAAGATCACAAGTTCAGGGCCAGCGTAGGCAACTTTGCAAGACTTTGTCTCAAAATAAAAAATAAAAGGGTCTGAGGACATAGCTCAGTGCTCCCTGGACTCAGTCCTCCATACCACAAGAAAAGAAAAGTAAAGGTAATGTATTTTAATCCATTTCTCAGTAATCACGAAGTTGAAACCTAAGAGTACAGAAGTACACTTCCACAGGAGGTAGTGTCACATGAACTGACAGTTCACTCTTTCCAACATATTAAGCAAGCCTCTCTCATCTTTCACTTGAGCCACTGAACTAATTATGAATGAAACATTTTCTACTATTTTTCTGGTCCATGTTTAAAAACTAATACCCACAGGGAGAGGGCACACATTAGATGACATAGTCAGGAGTCTGTTACTTGTCAGCAGTGTCATTTCAAGAATTTCCAAGCACAATTACAAGCTAGTCTTAGGTTGGCTGGACCTTAGTATAGTTTTCTATCCTCTGGTCCAACTTAGAAACTATCATACAAAGTGTGTTCTCTCAAACAGGATTTCTGTGAATTAGAGATCCTTTCTCATTCTCTTTATAGTCAAAGAGCTACTTTTTAAAAAAAAAATCCAGAAAATATTATACATCACTAACTAATTTTATATGGTGAATTTTATGACAGAAACACACCTCAAATCACCATTTCTGTGCCTCCCAGTGCCAACAAATTGTCCCCATACAAGACAAGACAGGATGGCATGGCTCCAGCCCAGGCTTAGCTTACCATGTACCACATGCTGGGCCACTTGGGATCATTGAAGTAGGTAGATTGGGTACGACTGAGGTCATAATCCCGCTTTGTCCGTTTCTTTACCACTTGCTGTTGGATCCATTCCACCTGCCAAGAGGAAGAACATTTGTTGAGTGTTCAAGTTCCATCAGAGTGAACATAACATAAATGACAGTCTAAAGCATTTCCCATTTTGACTCAATGTGAGTTAGGTCATAGGCTTCATTGTGGCAACTAAAATCTCTCAGTCTAGAAGCTCAGTGATTCCCTAGAAACCTAAGACTTTTTCATTTTCAATGTAAGCAAGCAGTTTAGTCTTTCAGAGACAGATAATTTTTCTCTCTCAATAATAAGCTAGGTTTTTAGCTTCTTCAGAGAGCATAACAATGTTAATTTTTAAGGTATCTTGGCATTCTTTATACCAAGGGTTGGCAAACTTTTCTGTTCAAATACTAAATATGTCAGGCTTTGCAAGTCATATGGCGCCTGATCCAATTGCTCATTCCACCACTGTAATACAGTACCACAGGCAGCACATCAATGAATTGGTACGACTGTGTTCTAGGAAAACTTTATATACAAAAACAGGCTGGATTTGAAACAATGTGTTCCTGATGTCGATGCATCAAAGTTTTAAATGTTTTGGGATCATATATTAAATTTTAAAAACATCATGGGACCAAATGCTTTAGGAGCACATATTTTTTTAAATGGCTTTCTATAAGCCAAAGTGTGGTGGGAAAGCACTATTTGGGGAATCAGAAACCTAAAGCCTTAGTACTATCTCTGGCACAAAATTGGAGAAGGCACTCAATTCCTGAGCCACAAGCTTCTTGCCTGCTCTAAAGCTCAAACCTGCAACCTTTGAGAAAAATCCTAACACTTAACCATGACCTGTTCCTAAACAAAGTGACTGGGAACCTCAAGTTTAGTACAGGATCTGTACCCTTATGGTAGGGCTAAATGAGGGATAACTCTTTTTAAAGAGAACAGGTCACCATCATCATGGAAACATAAAAATCAGCATGTTCTAGTTTAAAGGGGGTGTCTCAAATGCACTATCAGCTCTGTAAGAATTCTTTAATTTGTTCCTAAATATTTCTTTGATTGACTTCTCCTAGTGATAGTAAATTTAGTCACAATGTTCTGAGATGTCTTATTCAGCCATTTGTCCCCACTTTCTACACAGGAATTAAAAATTGGGTTGGGGGAGACTTTGTAATACACTGCTATAATTCCATACAGACAAATTTCAGTACCTCTCTTGACTAATCAATTCAAGGATTGCTGGAGGAAAAGGAATACTAAAGTACCCTTTTCAATCAAAGTACAGCAGCAAGTATGGGCATGAATGTACATTATCTGTTTCCAAGAAACATTTTAGTCTCTTTAGGTTCTAAAAAATGAGTTTCACTTTCTAAAAATGAGTTTCATTCCCTTAATTATTTATTAAGAATTAAGTGCCAGGCACTGTGCTGGAAATACAAAAAGGAATAAGAATTGCCTTTAATTTTGAAGGACTCACATTTTACCAGGGAAATTTAGCAAGTATTTCTCCATTCTCCACTTCATAAAAATATAATTATCTCCTTCAATGATATCTGACACAGGCCCTGTGACTTTATTATTTAAGCCATTTATGATAAATTTGACTATGCAACTTGTATTGGTAGTCCTTACCTGTATTACCATCTGCAAGTCTCACCCCAATAAAGTTGAACTAGCTCATTTTTGCATTTTGATAAAAGAAGTCTGCAGGTCTGCTTAGGCAGAACTCTTCTCAAAACTAATCTTACACTGGCAATGTCCTTTCCCAAAGGAGCCTTCACAAATCCCAAACTGCCAACACATACGTGTGCACAAACCGGAAAGTATCAAATGTCACCAGCATGGACTACACAAATAAACTCCTATAGCGGTCAGGACAGTCTACAATGGAGTGGGAGTGGATAATTGTTCCTTCAATGACACAAGCATGCATGTCTCCCCGGACTCATGCACAAATAGACAAATGGGATAAGTATGAGAGAAAATCAAGTGACAGCCATTTTCCTAGACAAACTGTAGGTTCTAAAACAGAACAAAATCTCTTAGCAAACAGTATCTCTTCTGTAATTTTACCAAACACAGAGGCTTAGTTATAGGGCTTGGCGCCTCGAAGATAGCACAGCCACTTGGCATCTAGATTTGACTGCACATCACTCTGTCTGATCTCAGAGCTGTAGTACTTAAAAAAAGTCCGGGAAGATTTCTTTTTAGTGTCAAATACTATGTATTTTGCTTTGGTGCTTTATGAGTATGCGTCCATAGCCTTGTATTTTTTGGAGAACAAGAAAAGCACCTCTTGAATCAGAAGGTTTCTATGACTGGAAAGACCACACTTACATTTTTAAACTATTGTCCATATGTCTACCCTTGAGTTCTTTTAAAAAAATTCTGAGGTAATGCATTATGCAGATTTGATTTCTTGCCAAGAAGCCCAATGCAAGGAAACAACACTTAAAAATCATTTTCATACAACTATGGTCTGCCCTGGAAAAGAGAAAAATCATATGCTTTCCCTCACTAGCTTGACTTCCTTCTGAAAGCTCTATTTCCTACGCACTGAGGAAATGCCATGAACCAGAGTGTGAAATGACAGGACCTGTAAAATCACGTCTCTCCGCCACCGATTTCAGTATGCAATTGTCACCAGGCTTTATGGACATGGCTTTCCTGTCCTCACAGAACCCTTCTGCTTTACAGTCCAAAGAAACCCTGAACCATTGCTCCTTAGCAACCTTTGTCCAAAGATGTCCTCTTTTGTCAGATCTCACTTGCCAAGCAAAACACAGTACTGATAATTATGGGAAGCCTGCCCTTAAAATCTCAGCTGAATGTGTGTCTTATTTTTGAACTTAGCAGCTTTCCAATACTACACATGGGGCAGCCAATTTATCAACAACAGGAAAAAAACAAGATGTTACCATATGAATATTGACTACATATTATTGCAGAAATATAAATGGGAAATAAATTACAGAATTACTCTTAAAATGTGTTCTTTGCTAAGGAAGAAATCAGTTCTTTTATAAAATATATTATAGCTAATAATTAGAACATATACTGGTAGCAAATGTCAGCAGATACAACAATAAAATGAAATGAACGGTAAAGAAATTTACCGAAAGCATATAAAAAGATGGTATATAAAAATAGCACTATCCTAAATCAATAAGAAAAAAAACCCTCAGAAAACAAATTACTTGTTGCTGGAACAACCACCATGGGAAAAAGAAAGTCCAGGACATTCTCGTGAATTAGATTGAGATCAATTTCAAATGAGTCAAATGTTTGAATGTAAAAGCCTGGCGTGGGGGTGCATGCCTGTAATGCCAGCAGTCTGGAAAGTTGAGGCAGGAGGAATTCAAGCTTGACCCCAGCCTGGGCAACTTAGTGACTAAGCAAGATCCTGTCTGAAAATGAAAAATAGAAAGGGCTGGGTTTATAGCTCAGTGCAAAGGCCCTGCATTCAATCTCCAATACTACAAAAATAAAACCATAAAAATACATAAGAAATATGGCTCCTATATTTAAAAAGAATAATTTTAGAGAAGATGCTTATCAAAATACAGTGTGAATTTATAAGTTGATTTAGCAAAATTTATAAATTTATCTACCAAATAAATCAAAATCAAGGTAAACTGAGCAAAGTTTACAGCTCCCACCACAGACAAAAGGCTCTATTATATAAGGATTTTCTATAATTGGCAAGTGACTAATTCAATAGGAAAATGGGCAAAGTACGTAACTATGAAAATCTTCGGAAAGGAAAATCAAGTTTAAACATATAAAAATGTGTTTGTCCTAATGAATACTGCTGTGGTTTAGATATGGATTCTGCCCCACCCCCAGGGTTGTGGCCCCCAGGGGGGCAGTGTTGGGAGATGGTAGAACCTTAAAAGGAGGTCCCCAGGTCAATGAGGGGGGCACACCTTGAAGAGGATTGTGGGAGCTTTTTGTGCCCCCCTTCCCTGTCTCTCCCTTCGCTGCAGTTATTCCTGCTCGCGCTCCCAACATAAGCCCCGTATGACACCCTCACCAGAGGCCAGACCAAGAGCCAGGCCCACCCCTCACCCCACATCCCACCTCTGCCCTCTCTGCCCCGGCCTATAGATCTCCAACTTTGAACCTCCGAAACTGAGCTATTGAAATCTTTTTCTTTACAGGTAGCCTGGGTCAGATGTTTCATTATATTGACAAAAAACTGATATACATTTAAAGACAAAAAGCAAACTAAACTAAGATATCACTTTTTATCTTTAAGATTTATAAACAATCTAAAGGTTGATAACATTGTAGTGATGGCCTCAGAAAAAGACATGGTGTGAGGAATGTAAATTTGTACAACCCTATGGAGTATAAATCAGCCAAAATCTACAAAAATGACAAAACAGGCAATTCTACTTTTAGGACCACATCCTACCTATTTATTTACAGAAGCAGTTGGATTTGGAGAGCTTAGTCATCTTAGATTTGCCATCAGTCATCTACGCAATCTTTGTGGACCTCTTTTTTGCTGTAAAATGAGGGAAGGCAGATTATCTGGTCACTTTTTTTTCTAGCTTTGAAATTTTACCTACACCCAGTTTGACTGAGTCAACATATACATAATACAACAGAGTGCAATGCAACCATTGCATTGAGAATAAAAGAGAGTGAGGTTGATTTTATATACTGACTACATCATACTACATGTGTGACACAGTGTAAAGAAAAAAAAGGAAAGAAACAGTCAACAAAGGACACTACAATTTTTACATCTCTCTGAAATGATACACAATGAACCTGATAACACTGGTTGCTTTATGGAAGGAAAACTAGGTATCTTGCAAAAAAGGATAAGAGGCAAACCTTTCTTACATGCCCTTTTGATCTTGGGTTTTTTGTTTTGTTTTATTTTGTTTTTCTGTTTTTGAGATAAGGTCTCACTCTGTTGTCTAGACTTGTCTTGAACTTAATATGTAGCTCAGACTGGCCTCGAACTCACTGCAGATTACTACAGCATGTGCCACCGTGCTCAGCTTGACATTGTATCTTTTTTGGTTGTGTTAGGCAGTATCTTACTAAATTGTCCAGATGGGGGTTCAATCTGCATCCTACCTCAGAGCTCTGGGATTACAGTCATGAGCTACCACACCCAGTAACATTGTTACTTTTGAATCACAGGGAATATGTTACCCAAATAAAGAATTAACTTTTAAAATTATGCTCCTTTGGTTGATTACTATTTCATGTAACCAAACAACAATTTAAATTCTGAACTTAAGACAAAACATTTTTTAGAAGATGATAATGAGAAAAAGTGGTTTAGACAGTCTCTTAGATGGCCTTATGTTACATTGAAACATGACTTAAATATTGAGAAAAGTTGAGTAACATAGCAAAAAGAAATTAGAATTTGGGGAACTTGGTCATTATCTTACATTTGCCGTCAGCTACCTCTGAGATCTTTGTGAGCTTCTTTTATCTGTAAAATGAATGAATCTAGATGTAACATGCACTCTAGTACCTTTAACGTTTTATCTACATGATCCCATTCTCTAGTTTGACTAGGAAAAACAAGCTTGTTCAAAGCAATAAAGAGGTGAGGCTGATGTTCTGGCTATAAATAAGTTTAAGTAATTCAGTGAAAATGCAAAATTATTATTTAGAAAGCCATGTAGTAAATTATATTACTCATTTAGTGAGTTCAGTGAAGCAGCTATCAGCAATTAAAATACTTTTGACTCCATATTTTATATCTTTTCTATATTATTTTGACAAAATTGGGAAAAAGAACATGAAAATATTTCCCTACTGTTTTCTTTTCTGACTTTAAAAACAAAATAGATAGAGCTGCCTTGATTAAAAGAAAAAAATCTGAGTTAAGGACATTTTAGTACTGATATCCATCTCCCAAGATCTAAAATTGGAAGGCAACAAACCTCAGAAATTTTTAAATTCTCAGGAATCAGAATTGCCAGTGTGGTGGGGCATGCCTATAATCTAATTAATCAGTAGGTTGAAGCAGGGGGATGGCAAGATCTGGGTCAGTCTGGGTAACTTAGTGAGACTCTGAAAGTAAAATCGAAAAGGCTGGGAGGATGTATGTTCATAGTAAAGTACTGGCCTAACATGTTCAGGGTCCTGGGTTCAATCCCAGCATTTCCACCTCAAACCCCTCCACCTGCTCCCTCAAAAGAAATCAGTGAAAAAAAAAAATCAACGAATATAGTAGATGTGTTTAGACAAAAGTATTCTATTCCTTACATTGTGCTCTATTTAGTAACTTATAATTGATGAGTTATTAAATAATGACATCAAATCATTCTTTTTAAAGGAAAAAATGTAATTGAATTCTACCTAATTCAGATAGCTACTTGTGAACAAAATAAAGCATTTGTGTTTCATTTGAGGGAGAATTTTTGTTTGATGTCCTTGGAACCTATTTTAAACCAATTTAATGACTGTAGACATCAAAGGTTTCTATTAAAGAATACAGCTGGTCAAGAATGTGGGGAATCATATAGTTTCTGAAAGGTTATTTAGAAGGAAGTTGTGAAATAAATACTGCACGTACATTTGGAACAGTGTTATAGGAGACAATACCAGCCCAACTGAAAAACTTAACCCTCCCATAAAATTTTCTGTTTAGCTGGCCTTCTTGGAAAGCCAAAGTTTCAGGAATGGATGTTACTAATTTCGTCTTGCTATATATCGTTTAATGTAAAAGCTCAGAGCATTACTGTTCTCACTACATTACTCAGTTCCAGAGCATTAAGGTCAATCCTCTCCCCTTAAACTATCCCACTATTTTTTGCCTACTTCTAAAAATTAATTTTTCATTTGTTACCTGTTTTTTCTCCTCCACTACTAAGATAATCATGAAAGGGAAAATATCCTTTCATCCAATTAAAGCAGCAAGAATTATTCCCCATCCTCAAGGTTCTTTTGTTTATTTTTGTTCATTCCAAAAACAGGTATTGAGCAGGTATATTGCAGTTATGTTCTGGATGCTACCGAATGGCAGTGAGCGTCATACCTTCTTTCCCTCAGGCAGTTTCCAATTGACTGGGAATCAACTCCTCAAATCATAGGGATAAACACAGATCAAACAGGGACTGAACAAGGCTTTCTAAACTGTGAGGGCCTAGGCAAGGGGCCATCTTACCATCTTGCCCAGATGTAGGGGGGTGGCCTTGTGATAGTAGTCAGTGGTTTAGTAATTTGGCTTTGATGCTTATTTGGACATCTCAATTATGCAGCAAAAAATCATAGGTTCAATGGCATCTAACAACAGACACATTATAAAATGATCCCTAGGAAAAGAAGAGGAAAAGTAGCAAAAGATTTTAAATAAGAAGAGGCACAAGAAAGGAGCCAGGAGTCTAGGCTTAACCCTACCAAAGTTTAGTAAGATATTTTGTATGTCAATACCAGACAGACAGTGGCACAGGGATGACAATATTGCTAGCAATGAACAGCATGTAAAAACATTATTGAAGGATAAATGCTTTCCATATATTATTGTTTTTAATGCATTATTGACCCCTGTTGGGATTACAGGCATGTGCCACCAAGCCCACTATCTTTAGAGATGGAAACATTTCCTCCACTTTATTTCCCAAATTTCAGAACCAACAAAACAGTATCTGCACTTAAAGTGGACAGAGAAAAATGAAGTAGTTATTGACACAGGTCAAGAACCTGGTGTATGGTTGCAGATATGAACAGTCATTTGACAAAGTACAAAGGTTGAGGATTGAATAAAGTTAGTGAATCTCATGGTGCTACAAGATCCATTCTGCGAAACTAGTAAAGGACATCTCCAACATTTTAATGGTAAATGATATGAAAAAAGTTTGGAAAGAATTCTTTAACATTTAAATATTTTAAACATTTTAATTTAATATTCTAATATTAAATATTAATATTCAATAAATATACTAATGCTATAACATTTAATGAATATGTTGATATAATAATATAATATGATGTTGCATGTTTTTAAACATTTAAATTTAAGACTTTGCTCATGCTGGCCACTAGTAATAATACCTATAAACAATAGGTTTTTTTCAACTTACAGGAAGATTTTTTTTTTTCTTTTTTGCTTTGCTTTATCTTTCTGAAAAAGATAAACTTAAAGGTTTCAGGATAATTTTTCTATTGATGTTGCCACTCCCTAAACTTTCTCAAAATCCACTGAAAGCAAGATACTTTTTATGTTTGTCTGAAACATATGTGTCCTTTGGGACAAGTTTAACTTTTCCTCCAGGGGAACAAAAGACCCTGTATTTCTAATCATGTCATGACGTTTTCCAGTTGGCAGAAAAAGAAAAGAAAAGAAATAAAGAAAAACAGACACACAAAGAAATGTGTGGTGTGTATGTGCATGTGTGTGTACACATGAAGAGGGGCTAGAATATTAGAAAAATGACTTGATATGAACTCATTAAAAACTGGCTGAAGGACAAGATTATATCCAAAGGTTTTTCCATTTTCTAACTCACTTTTCAGGCTCTTCTATTTTAAACTTTGGGAGAATTAATTTAATCAATAAGAGGAAATTTAAAATAATTTTGATTTTCCAAGTATTAAAAGGAAATGGAATTCTAGAGTGCTTAAAACTAATTCTACTGTCTGAATGCCACCTGGAGTTAAACTCACACATCTGATTAAATGCAATCTCTTAAAGCAGGAACTAAATTGGGACAGCACATAATTCCCTCTGGCTTCACCCTGGGATCAAGATTATCACTGCATTAAAAACACAGTGGCATGACTTCGTTCTTCATGTATTTGTCTTCTGCATAATTATCCTTTAAGGAATTTGAAATGTAAGGCGATGTAATTAATAAAATCTATTCAACATTTAAAGTAATGTTAAGTTACATGTCATTCTCCCTTTAGCGTAGTTGAAGTTTCAGATAGCTATGAAAAGGACAATTTCACCTTAAAACAAAGCGTTAATCACTTAATAGATTTAGGTTCTTTTTGACCAATCCTGCAACTCTGTGCATAAATCATTCAAGATATTCCCAGATCTGTATTTATAAAAATGGGATGCCCTCAAGTTGTAAACCAAGTGAATACAACGAGGAGCATTATTTTGAATAGAGTAGAGAAATTGTTCAATTCAGCTGAGATTCATATAAAGAGACAAATGCTGGCAAAGGAAAGAACAGTTTTTCTCATTATTTCTCCAAGCAGAGAACATGGGGTGATCTGCTAAATATCGAAAAATATGTCAGCATCTCGCCTCCCAATCCAACATACCACTAATTTCCACAGAACAGAAGCCATGATCACAAAAGCTATATTCAGACAGAAAGAAACACTCTTCCCTGTGAATAATTCAACTCCACAGGACATATTGACTTATTCTCTTAGTTATTTAAATACAAATTTAAATATAAGTGGCAATGGCTTTTGTTTCTAAGTTCCACAAACCATACTGTTACGATTTTGAGGAGGAATGGTTTGAACATATAAGTTCAGATTAAGGACCTAAAGTTTTAATTTTGCCTGCCTTGTGCTCTTTGTTTTAATGAGAGGTATTCTTAGTACTCTGGTAGCATCAATATTTTAATTTTTCCAGTATCTTTAAATCTTGCAAGCCAGGGATGTACCTCAGAGGTGCCACACCTGCCTGGTAAGCACAAGGTCCTGAGTGTGATGCCCGGTACCAAAAAATCGATCAATCAGTCAATCTTGCTATTTTACGATTGAAAATTTTTGAAACCAGGAAACTACTAATCCTTATACTGGCAAAGCTCTAGGATCTGAGTCAAATGGTGTTGTGTAAATACATATTGACTTAGTGGGACCCTCTCTCAAAGTTTAAAAATTTAAACAGATGAAAATATAGCTAGGTGCAAAGGCCCTGGATTCAATCCCCAATACCAAATAATAATTATAATGAGAATTTAAAAATCCCTATTTCTATAAAGTAAGTCAGTATACAACTTGGGGGGCATATAAAGTCTACACAAGTGTTTTATGTTCTGGTGAAGTTAACTTAACATTTTTAAACCCTAAAATAAGTTTGAAGTCCATAAATAAAATAGTATGGAGTCATTGGTTAGCAAAGGACTGTATGAACACCTCCAGGTGGGGCCTCAA